>NW_020537324.1:68120243-68131251 GCF_003426905.1 Ctenocephalides felis
GTTTTAATTACTCTTTCTCAAATATTCGAATTCTTTTATGGTAATATCTCTGAACAATGTTTTCATATCCTTGGCAACGGAATCTAGTTTTGCTTGGAATATTCACTTTTGAGGCCACCTCGCAATCGAACAGACTGGTTCATGTATCCGTAAGTTTTTAATTTATTATGACCCCCCTTGGATCGCCTGTTTACGTCAAAATCTACACAAGTTTTTTTTCTGATATGAATGACATTCGCTCAATGAAGAAAAAAACAAAGTGAAATAATTTTTTTGGTTAACCTTCTCGACTTTCAAGGAATATTGCACCTGAATGATATCTAGAAAGAAATGGCAATTCAAGGATTTTTGGAGAACCAGTCTGGGTAAGCTTTGGACAACATTCGCAGAATGTTGGAGATAATTTAATCATGTGGAAATATTATTTTACCAATGGAGAATTCTTCTAATTATTAATAGTGCCAGAACTCTGTCTGCTGTGATTATTATACAAATGTACAATATAAATTCCTCTTGAACTATTACGAAATTAATCTGCAATTAAATCTTTATTATGCGAGAACGCTTAATGCGTAAATACTATATTTTTATATTTTCTATAATCTGCATATCGTATGCTAAAGGTTCATTTATCCATTAGCATAATTTAAAAGTTGTTAATCAATATAAAATATTAATCATTATGTGACAATTCGCATTAATATACCTATCAGATTTACACGCTTGTGCAGTTTATAATTAATCACTCGAAAACTGTCAATCATTAATTTGAAATATATTTGTTGAACGAAATTGATTTGGTTTTGACACGTTATTATGCAATGAACAATAGTAAAATATTGATTTTGTTTTATAATGAACATTAATTTAAATTGTTAATGCTTCTAGAACTTTAAATTTGCTGTTTTGTTCAAAATATAAGCATTCCCATTTTTATCTGGTTCTTGAATGCAAAAAGTACATTATGATAATTAAGGTGACAATATTTTTTCAAGTCAAAACCGGGACGGTAATTTTTAGTTAAGACGGCCGGGAGGAGGATGAATACTAAACAAATTTAATATGATTTTAAAATAACAAACATTATTTGAAAATGCGATAAAAATCCGACAGATTTAAAACTTATTACAGCATTTTGTTCAATTGTCTTTATGATTATTTAAAAATAATCGGCACTTAGGTATTACAGGCAGTCAAAATGTTCATTCTCATAATTTTTGTTAATTTTCGCAAAATTTCAAATATAAGTTCAAAATTATGACTGTTAGAGGCTATTTTAACTCGCCCTTATCATATTAGTTGTACATAACATTTTCAGATAAACCCGAGACAGTCCGGGACAAATGATCTAAATCGGGACAAATATTACTTTTAGAAAAATCCGGGACACAAGATGCAAATCATGTATGGTCACCTAACATTATGCCAAGATTAAATTTTTTATGTGAGATATATAATATTAAGAAGCTTTTTGTCGTTACTATTTACTCCCTTACTTCTTCATTTAAAAATATAATCATTAAAATTCAATGTGTATAAATTTTCATCATTTTTAGAAGAATGAAAAATTATAATATAATTCAATTGAAAATAAGTAGCTCAGTTTCATATACCGATTATTGTAGATTAAGATTATTTTTTGGATAAATTTAAAATAAGTGAACCATTTTTTATAAATCATGTGAATGGCTAATTTGTAATTAAAATAAAATTTAACTGGAAGTCAAATGAACTCGATAAAAATATTTCCAAATAGACACCATGTTTTTAGCACATTATCTTTGCAGAAGTTAGAATTGATATCGCAAGCCTTGTTGAAAAAATAATATAAAATCTATTTTTACGAGAAATGTGTACTGTTTTAAAAAGATGCTAATTTTTAATTGCTTCACTAGTCCATTCCGGGCAGTTGCCTAATAAAAAAAATTGGTGCATTGGCAGAATTCTAACCTTCTTGCCATGAAAGTCCAAAGTGTACGAGTGTCGCCAATAGATGACATCCTATGTGCCAACTTTTGCTAGAGGATTTTTCATTTTGAATTAAATAACTGAGAAGCCCTTCTGTTCATGTGTTTTTTCGTTTTTCGTCAATTAGTAGTGGTTTTTTATAATATCTGCACCTATTCCATTATAGATCATCAGTATGTTTTGAATAGTCGTTGCATTTTGCAATATGTAATCGAATGCTAATCGAGTAATTGGACGTTCCCGGGTATGAAATTTTTAATTTTTAAATGCATTTTTATCGGATATGATTAGAAATACTTTATGTAGCAAATACTTGATCGGTATGCTAGCTCGTACAGCAGTGTCACTCTTGCGGAAAAAACACTTCTACTGCGAAAGGTAAGGTAACCTCAGAAGTACATCGATATACTATAGTAGGAGTTTTTTGCCTTTTCCGTGTTTCAAATTGATTGGGACTGAAAATACATTAATTTTCATTAGTTTGGTATCAGCCAATATGAATCCTTCGATTATCTAAATGGTGTAATATATGATTCAATGGCATGTCAGTTGAAGGATTAGGGGCACTCAGAGGTATTATCTCTGGTCGGTTTGCGCCGCGCTTTTCTCTGTGTCCCAGACAAATCCAAATCCTGCGACCTTTGCAGCCTTGCGCAAGCCTCTCAATCCATTCGATTCACCTTATGTTAATATTAAACAATATTATAATATCGTCGATGTCTGATGGCGCCGTGTCCCCTCTCGCCACCTTCTTGCGCTGCACGAAACCAGCCTTCAAATCGAACAACATAGTTTCCTTCACCGGCCAGTTCTCAGAATATCGCGCGTAAAGTTCATAATATCTCTCTTGTGTATAGGTAGATAGATATACAGTGCTTCAAATGCATCTATCTATTTCGACTAATCGCGATATTCTATTCATTCTGTGCCTCTATGGCTTGTCATCTGACGGAACTCGTCAGATGAAGTGGAGACAATGGATCCGTTTTTTTTTTTTTTTTTTTTTTGTTTATTTTTTTGTTTATTTTATGGCCTCGCTTACCTCGAGCATTTAGCCACCTACAACATATTTTAATTTTCATTACAATATCTCAATTTCAATACATCTTCATGTTCATACGATAAGTTTCTTATAGAAATCCTATTCTTCTTCCTATTTATTCTTCCTATTCTATGTACTCATCAACGTAACTTCGTTCTTCTTCTTTTTCTTCTTTATTATTTTTATTATATCTTCTATCTTCTTACGCTTCTTACGTCTTCATTACTTCTATTTTTACTTCCATTACTTCTTTCATTTTTTCTCTATTCAATTTAATTTTTATTCTCAAAAACCTTTTTATTAAGATTGAACTATTTCTAATACTATTTTCAAACTGCTTTTAAACTTTATTTCAAACTATTTTTTAATAGTATTTCTATATTAATGTGCCGGGGGTGGGATTCGAACTTCGAACCTCTGGCGTGTGAATCGGAAACGCTGCACATGAGCTAATTCCGCCACTGGATCCGTTTAAAACACTGATTCCAATATTGTAATGTAAATTCAGATAAGTCAGCGGCTTTGGGCTGACGTTGACACTTATTATTACCAACAATAATAAGAAATAATTATCAAAATATTATTATTGTATTAATTACTTCTCTGCTAAAATAAGTATTGCCTTGGTTTTGCAAGTAGAATTCTATAAATCTTCAAACCCTCATATATGACTTTGATATTCATATATGAGGAGCGGTAGCCAGAGTAGACCATCCCAAATATACCCGCACCCCATTGCTATTTTCTGAAACATTTTTATGTTATCTGTAATAAGTCTACGTACTACTTACCATTTATTTTCACATTATTTTACTCGATTTTTTTTATCACATAAATGAAATAGAAGTCTCATCATAGTACACTCTGAGTTTTGGCGAAGCGACTTTAGTCCCAGAACAGATTTTCGGCTACCGTTTAACGACGGATGTAAATATTACGTTCATTCCAGTTTGGCAACATTATTTAGTGAAAAACTTATCATATTCTCACCGTATCCCAGTTTGGCCCCGATGGTCCATTCTGCTAACTAACTTCTTCAGGTGCTTCAGCAATTTTATATTTAGCTTAATAACAATTTGCAATTGCTAAGGGAAGTACGTCTATATATGGATATGGATATGGATTCTATTATTTACACTTGTGTAGGTGCCTCTAAGTATTTTGTTCCAGGCTTCATATGTTCTATTCAAACGAGAAGCAATGTTGTTTGAATTAAATTAATGCGACTTTGCTATACACCGAGGTGGCATTTGGATATCAACACTTGATTATGTTAATAATCTTTGATTCAAACTCTGCTGATATTTACTGAAAGCTAAGGTGGATTGTGTGATTTGAGTATCATTTTCCCTGCTATATTTAGTTAGAATGATTCCTGTGGATTGCCAAAAGTAAAATTTTCATATGCACGTTATAGCCAGCAAGGTAGTAAAAGGTTTTATAGGGTAATTACATTTCTCAAAAAATTATTTTGATTTTTGACGTGTATGAACTTTCTTAATATATATATATATATATATATTGCTGTTTACAAATTAGCCATTTATTTGGCTTACAAAAATTTAGATCTAATCTAACAATTACTACATCTATGCTACTATATATTTGAATTACTACATCTATGTTTCATCTATGCTACTCTATATTTGAAACAAAACTAATCGATTCAAATTAAAGCTATTATAAACTAATTTTAAATGCATTAATGTTCTTTGAATAAAGTAAGCCTGTAAAGATAAATGTCTCCTCAATATTTAATTTGTAAATATCAATCAAAAACTTGGATTTTTCAGACATGTATTTTTTGCATTCTAAAGTCCAGTGCTGCGCATTTTCTTCAAATTTGCCACATGAGCATCTTTAATTTTTTTTTTTTTTTATTTTATAGAGATGTGAAGAGAAACAATCATAATTGAATCTTAATCTGCACATCGTTGTTATGAACGTCCTAGATTCATTTTTTTTAACACTTTAGTTTGCACATTTCTGTAGTACTTTCCTTTTAGTAACCCTTGCGTTTTCCAATTTATTTTCCATTGTTTATATATATGAGCTTTGCAGTACGTTATAACATCATTTAAAGTATTAATTTATCAACTATTTTATTATTTTGTATCTGCTTCTTATAATATTTTCTTCATAAAAAAGAAAAATTAGGAAAGGTAGAATTGTTCTTTCGGAGTTGAGTTTGAAAGATAATTTATAAAAATGACGGCGGTCTAATAATTTCTCACATAACATTTTGTGAAAGTTGTTCTGAAACAATTCAATTGCATATTATACAACACCATATCCAAAAATTATTTCTGGTTACTCGTGTACTCCATGTAACATGTTCATGTTTATGACTTCGACTACTTTCAATATGCTAGTTCGAGAAAAATTTCTAATAACCATTGTGTTTGTTACCGGCAATAAATGCTCAATAGATTAATGAGATGTGTCACGAGTTAACACATTACAATTGTATTATACATTTATATGTTCGCATTGACATATGAGATCGTGTCTTGTTCACAATAGGTATCAGTGACCGTTAGATGTACAAGTGGAAAACGAATTTGCTGGTTTGATTTTACGTTTTTCAGCTGATAATTATCGATGTTGATTTTTATTTATTATAGATCTAATCAAGCGCATAAACACATAACATTGAAATTAACGACAACTCAGTAATTACACTTCCCATTGACTACATTGGCATCAAGAACATGCATCAAGATCATATGATATCATTGAAATCACCCATGAGACTTGCCTTATTGTACAATGAGCACGCTCTCGCTCAGTCTGAGTAATTAAGCTTGTTATAAATTATGTCAATAATCTTTTTATCTAATTACTGTGTATATATATAGTACTCGAGTGCTTAACATTGATTGCTTTCCAAAAGATAACAAAAAATGGAGTAAAATTATAATCAGCAAAATATGGAATGCATTGAGTAAGTTTTATTCTACAAAACGTTCGTACAGATTTTTATTTTGTAGAACTGGTTTGTGTTAGTTATTGGACAAGTTTTTAACTTCCTGAAGGAGCAGTATTTAAATGATGAAAAAAAAATTTGGATGATTTTTATGATGATACAGATGATGGTGGTCATACTAAATTTATCAAAATTTTACGGCCTTACGACAAGTGGTTTAATTTAAAACAAATCATCAAAAATATGATAGCCAAAATTTATGTCCAATATGTGATGAGCCAAATGAAAATTTTGAACGATTTTCATAATTTTTTGTGATATTAGAGATCATCGTCATATAAAATATACTAAAATTACGATCTTAAGACAAATAGTTTAATTTTAAAAATTCATCAAAAATATGATAGTCAAAATTTATGTCCAAAGATGTGATGATCCAAATGAAAATTTTGAACGATTTTTATAATTTTTTTGTGATATTAGAGATCATCGTCCTATAAAATATACCAAAATTACGATTCTAAGGCAGGTGGTTTAATTTTTAAAATTCATCATAAATATGATAGTCAAAATTTATGTCAAAGATGTGATGAGTCAAAATTTGAATTTTGTCAACGTTTTCTCAAAAACCGATTTTACAAATTCAAGATATGGATTCCCTCGATTGGAGGCTCGATTAGGTTTACGAGGCGATCGCCAAGCCGTTTTTTTTGAATTTGCAGAAAAGTGCTTTTTGTAATCGTTGTCTTAAATATTTTGCTATCTCAAATAAATGTATTTGTGCATTGTTCAAAGAAATTAATTAATAATTATCTAAATAGAATCTTTATATCTTTGTCGCCTAATGAGCAGTCTACAATACTTCTAGTTGTATAAAAATGTTACCATTAGTTTAAATGATTAAATAATATCAAGGACTTCATACATGATATACCTATAGTGCCAGTATTTCTTATAGCAGATGCTTAATATTTCACAAAATAATTCAATAAGTTATTTAAAAAATGTTTCAGCGTTTTTGATGAAATTTAGCATAGCGATAATGTTCATGCACTAACAGACCTATGAAACATGTTTGAATTATATAAAAAATTATATTTTGGAATAGGCTCTTCAAGGACACAAGCATGTGTTTGTGTACTACAATTAATATAATTACAGATATATTATAAATTTGTTTGAGAGATATCAATTGGTTATTCCAATATTTACTTTTTAGTAAAGCGAAAATTTTATTTTGAAATTCATTGAAAAATTTAAAAAATTTAATTTAATTCAATCTCAATTGAGGTTGATCTAGTTGTTTATTGCATATATTGGGAAGTTCATGCAACTTGCCTTAAGGCAAAATGCCACTTTCACCTAGTTGCTAATTAATTTTTTTACATCTCAAAGTTCATTAGACAAAGGTAGCTTTGACATTCAAGGGCAAAGCTGTAAATTTACATTTTGACACCACATACTAAAAGTTTCTACATTTACTGTCTTCGTTTATAAAACCTATGTCTTTAGGTAATAAATTTTTATCCATATATTGAGAACGCTGCTAATTTAATTAACCTACGCATTCTACACGCACATAACATTTCGCACAAGAATATTTTTCTACTAAAACTGGTTTTACAGTTGTGCCTTATCGTAAAAGTCATACATATTCACCATGTGACAATGTATAAAATTTTTAATTTCTGTCAGTTGTCTATTGGAAATATAAATGCCAATATTAATAGATAATCAAAGTAGTTACTTTGGCAAAATTGGTAAAAATGCCACTTACAACATAAGTCATAGCCTCAAAATAATCTAATCAATTCGACTTTTAAGAATATATTTAATTTTTTCAAAAATTTTAATAGCAAATATTTGCTATTTTATTCGTCTATATCCAAAATTCTGCCAACTCTCCCTGACGAGTATATTTGTCAATTATATTGGATTGAATCCAATTTTACTATATTAATATATACTAAAATAAATATTCATATGCAAATTTAAATTGATGTTTATTATCAACAAATATTAAAGTCTTTCCAAATGATATAAACTTTGTAGATCAATCCATTTATTTTTTGGCATTATATATATAATTCCAACTAGTAACTTGTCTTTTAATCTTATCCATATGAAATATAATATAAAAATATAAAATTTTCTACTCAACCAACGAAAGTAATAATCTTTTATATAGGCGCTATAAAAAATGATTTTAATCGGATTGTCTATCTAATAATAATAGAAAGTTTGTATAACCGTCGTAACATGAAGCATTTTTTAATTTGATGACCATTTTGTTAAAGGCCAGTTGCTTTGCTAGATTATTATAGCACGTGCTAGGAGAAAATGAAAGGTCTCGTATGTCAATTTATTCTTTAGGTCTGTCATAGACACAACTAGATGTCAATATTTAAAACTGGAAAATAAATTAAAAATAAAACTGTTGGAATATATGTCAATGAAATTTGCTGAATTTGTAAATAGTATTTTGAATTGATAAACATTTATTTGAAGAATTAGTAAATTGTATGGGTTTCATATTCAATAGACATCGTACTATATAGCATAAAAATAAAGAATCCTTTTTTAAAAAATAATAATACGTAATAATACGAAAAATATGTTAGCAATTGAAAATAAGCTCATTTTTGGGCACTGCGGTGTGAAATGGCAATGTGAAGTCTCGCACTATTTTTCCCTAAATCAATTTATCCTAGGGCAGTATTACTCATTATAGGACATGGTAGAATCATGGACTATGGGTTGGATAAAAATGTTCAATAGGGAATGATAGCATATTAAACATAATTAGAATATTTTATTTGCTTAATTATCAAATTGGGATGCTTGTTATCATTGTACCAAAACGTGTCCTCAGTTGTTCTGCCAATCATTTGTATATTGTTGGTTTTATAAGAATTGGTTAAATGATTTCTTAATTTAGGGTCCAATTCTACGATAAAATAGACAAATAAATCTAAAATGTCTGACTGCACAACAAATACATAGCATTTTGTTAGTTTTTTCTACCAATTTCTATGGACAAAAGGACCGTAACACAGAGATGCCATAACAACGAAATTTTACATTCCATTTTATCGGATATTTGGCTCTTTACTTCTTAAATTTTAAGATATTTGCTTTTATTTTGTTAGAAGTAAGATGATGTGTTACTGGGCATCATTTTCTCCAAGAATCAACTTTAAAATTTTATTTTGAAATAATCTATATTATGTTACAATGTGCCAATATGTTCTGTAAGCATAGTTTTAAATTGTTTGAGATTTTCTAAAATTGTTTTTAGATTGTTGAAGTCGATTATTAAAATTTGGCTAGTTTCACCAATGTAAATTGAGTCGCAACCTATACAATTGATTTGATAAATCAGATTAGGTTAAGCTAAGACGGT
This sequence comes from Ctenocephalides felis, assembly GCF_003426905.1. Taxonomy (NCBI): domain Eukaryota; kingdom Metazoa; phylum Arthropoda; class Insecta; order Siphonaptera; family Pulicidae; genus Ctenocephalides; species Ctenocephalides felis. The sequence continues at coordinate 68,129,583 of NW_020537324.1, forward strand.
CGTTGAAACGAGGTTTTGTTTTAGTAAAAATAGTATTAGTAGTTGAGCTAAAATTGCTGGCTAGTGGGAGTCCTGATTTATAAAATAGTATTTTTAAAGAAAAATAGATTTCCTTAAAGTATTGTATTGTATTGTAAGTAAAGTATTGATATTTTTTTATATATTTTATTTATTTATTTATTTATATATACATTATTTTCATATCTCAGACAGCCAGAAGTGCCTGGTATGAGAGATTATGAAAAACAGTTTTCATATTTAAATACACATTGTGATGACTTGGTTCATTTTTAGTGACATTGTGGTCCTTAATTTTTACTCTATTATGCTCATTCTTTAAGTCTTTTCCCTTAAGTATTAACTATTATGGTCATATTTGATGTTGCAAATTTATGTTTACACGATCAGGTTGCAATTATCTTTTATCTGGTCATGCTCTGTCAATTTTGATCGACAGCAGATCGATACACAGCCTATTCCGGGTATTACAAATGACAGATTCAACCAGTTTCTCTCATTGATTGGAGTTAATTTCACTGCGGGTATTTATTTATCAGTGTTTGTTACAATATTTGGTTTATGAATCGTTCTAATAATTTCACGAATATTTCCTTCGTTCGAATTAAGGTCACAGACTCCGTGCAAGTATGTAATCGCATAACCGCATTCAATAATATAGAATACTAAAGCATTACTGCATCTTGAGACATATTAACTCATTTACTTCCAGTCGAGAGACTCAAGGCGAACAGCAACACACGCTGCTGCTCAGCCAGCAATTCCAACTCAGATCCGGTTCGATACATATATTTATTTTTTATTTATTATTTATTTATTATATGAGAGTAACGCTTCTGCGTAATGTAATAATAATGAGCGTTTTTAATCCGCAGGGAGCCTATGTGGTGCTACTACGACTACTGGGAAATTGCGTTTTGTGTTATTGCTGGAGGTGTAACGAATAGTCAGCAATGTTAGTTATCACATCAAAAATGCATTAGGCTCCTTTCAGATCAGCGGAAAGTATCGTATTTTGAATAAGATGCTAGAATCCAAATTATCTCATTTTCCTTTGTTGGATCTTTCCTGCCGAACTAAATTTGTTTCAAGATCAAGTTTGCTATATATTTCTTCATATAAATTGACGTCACATAAAGATTTGTTTGTATAACGAAGGATATGCATTTATGCATCCAGACTGGTCTTTTGTCTGGGTATGTGGGGCACAATACTGTCTGATTGTAATACCGACTAAAACCTCTGCATTTCCCTTGCCCTGGTCCTCACGAAACCGCCAATAGACATTACTTCATGGGGGGAGGATCTAGAATTAAACATATCTTTTAATCATAATAAATGGTATATTATATTGGACATATGGCAAAGAAAAGATTTGATCATTCTTTTCACAAATCACATAACAATATTCACCAAATGAATGAAGTTCCAATTACAGCTATGAGTCGATCAGGCTATAGTTTGGGCTTGGCATGTTTGCCATACTAAACCATATTTTTCGTAAATTGGCTAAGTTTTCCAGATGTTGATATTGTCGTAATCCCTACATCTGAGGTAAATATTCTCAGTGGGCTCTTTTATGTAGTTTTTAAGAATAGCAGTCTTACCAGTGTGTCTTTGATTAATCTAGTGTTAGTCTCTGTGCCTTGTT
>NW_020537324.1:68132251-68180462 GCF_003426905.1 Ctenocephalides felis
TGTTCTGGAAATCGTCGACGAAAATTTGTATCCGCAAACACACACACACATACACAGGCACACACATACACAATCACATACATTCAGAAATCTTGAAACGTAAAGATATATACAAATTTTCATTTCGATTTTTTTGCGATCATTATAACTTATCCTACAGGAAGTTAAAAAAAATAATTGTTTTTCCAATGATTTAAAAATGACCTGAAATTCATGCCTACTACACTAGAATATCCCTTAAGTTAAAATGCCACTTACCACTGCTTATTTATGAAAGTCATAGCCTTAAAATATTCTAAACAACTTAGAATTTTAGAATTATTTTTTTTACGTGACAGTGAAGTTTTACGCATGACGTATATACTCGTCAATACACAAAATTTTACAACTACTTCATGATGAGTATATTCGTCAATATAGTTAACTGGTTAATATTGATATACAGGAATTCATTTTCCTCTGGGATTAGTTTCATTTTATTTTACTCCCAAAAGAAGTCGAAGAATTAATTTACCCAAGACTCTGCCATATAGTGATCACTAACTCTCCCACTAAAAGCATTTGATTGTACGGCGTGCGGAGTGCGTTTGCTGGTTAGCAAGTGCCACGCAAGGCCTAATTACGGCAGGAACCCCCCGTTCGTTTCACCAATTGATAGTGCTGACAGGCAGGCCGTCGGACGCATTCGGCTGATACTTCCGGACATCGACGTTCTGTGAGCCGCCATTTGTGGGAATCATTTCTATCGGACATCTACATCAAAACCACATCAATTGTTGTTTATTGTTTGGATAAGTAATCGGCCGAAAGCCACAAAAAACGATTGGCAATCTGATGTAGACTGGAAAACGATGGAATAAAAAATACTAGGCTCTATCTATCTATAAAAATACTATATCAGAAGAGTCCAAACAAACAGACAAAAAAAAACTAATTTGGCATATATACCTTATTTATATTCATATGCATGTATTAAAAAAACAACTATTTCAACATTATTTAGTGCTTATTGAAAATTTTACACACTGTCTCATTTTATTTACATCATGCAAAAATTTACAATCATCCTAATGCAACAAAAGCTCATTCGCTTGATACTCCGCCTTTAAGAAGACTACACAAAAAAGTGCCTATAGACTTAATGTAAAAAAAACTTGTATTTCATAGTCAATTGGTTATTAGAGCAATTATTAACATTTGTTCTTTTTATTTTTCTTCATTTATTATTTATTTGAATTGTTATTCATTATATTTGTGCTCATTTATTCTTTGTTTTTTTCTCTATCTCTATTTCTTGGGTAATTTAGTCCTGAAACTTTTCTGTCAACAACCCTGATTGTTTTATAATATTGACTGAATAAAAAATAAATTATTCACAACTAGCTGTACCTGAGACTTCTGTTCGTGTGGAATTTAACAAAAAAGTTAAGTTGTATTATATTGTTTAAAAATTTATTTATTCACAATATTTAGTTTAAGATTTTATTGAACTAATACAACACTTGGCTTTTCTCATATTTTTAGAGAGGTTCGACGTTCTTTTAATCATAACTAATAGGTGTGTTTTCACAAGATGGAAAATCCAACCTATAAATATTTATTTTAGGCAAAACAATCACCGTTAATAACTAAAAAACTATCAATATTTGATCAATTGTAAAAATGAATATTGAACACAAATGTGCTCAATTTATAATTATCACTTAAAGGTAACAAAATTGTAGAAATGTACCAAAATAGTTTGAACTGTTGAATTTATAAGAAATATGGCATAAGAATGTATAAGAGATTATTAAAATATTTTGCATAAGATCAGATAAATTGAAAAAAACTAAACTATGGGTACAGCTTGATAAAATAACGTAATGTGAAATGAAATAGTTTTTTTTTCTCTAAAATAAAAGTAGCCTAATACCAAAATTTATAATTTAGTACATTAATAAAAGGTGAACCACTGGGTTTTCTTTTTAAAATTTTATGTTATTTGTTAAACTAATTAATCAATGTCTTTCTATTTAGACAGATTGTAATTTATAAGAAAATAAAAAAATATAAAAAAATAAATAAAAAAGTAGCCTAAGTTACACCCAATTATAATACCTACCTGGCAAAGAAAAAAGCCTGTTAAAATCTGTCCAGCCGTTTCGGAGAAGAGTCCAAACAAACACACAGACAAAAACATCAAAATCGTTAATTTTTCATATATACATCTCATTAAATTCATGTGCTTGGATTAAAAAACAGCTATTTCAATATTACAGACAGATACTTCATTTTTATTTATGTGTATAGATTTATAGATATTTTTATAGCAATTTGAATTTAAGGAAATCTGATACATATGAAATACTATATTTTTAAATTTTGAATAAATAATCAACATCAAAATGAAAATTTAAAATACCTATCAATCGAATAGCAATTCAATAATTATAACGTGCATGCTGATAGTACCCACTACTAAAAGTATCACATTATCTATATGTTAATTTTAAATTAATCTTACGGAAATTAATAGCATGCATTCCCCATTGCATGTCGAATCTGGCAACTCAAAGTTTGTGTTTCAAATTTCCGTTTTCGCAACAATTCCCATTTTATAATATTCATTCAATACGAAATCTGTTTGGATTTCAATAATATATCGAATCACATACATAAGTATACAAATAATGCATATGCCGATCAAATTTCTGCACGACGAGGCACGCCAAATGGAAAACTTGTGTAAGAAGTTGGAAATAAATCACAAAAGAACATTTTCTCAGTTACGTGTGCATATTATTTATTTTCTGTCGTATATGTTCGGATGTACAATGTACTAAAGTAGTCGCGTATTACAATGATTCATAGTCTAATGATAAACTGGCGTACACCTTTGCTTTTTAGGCTGGGTTTACACCAGAGAAGGAGATACATGATTTATTTTTAAATTTTTCCTTATAAGCTATCGAGACATTTCAATATGGAACACCGCTACTGCGCACGGCCTATTTATCAAAATTTTAGTTATTTTTTATAATTAAACTACTTCTCATAGGCCTAAATTTTAAACTATTTAGTTTTACTATCAACTTTATTATCATGCGAAGTTTCATCAAGTTCCGAGAAGAGGACCTGAGGTACTCCTTGTTAGTACTTTTTCTTTATCCAAAACAAATGCATTTCTGTGATGTTTTATTGGTCCAGTTCCGTCTTTGGTGATAATTTAAGAGCGTTATAATTCAAAAATTATAATTTCAGTAGCATTTATTTATAAAGTTTTCCTCTGCAAAATATATAAAAATATTTCTTGCTGGCACATTATATTTTTAACTATCATTTTTCCTCGTTTGAACCTTACCTTACCTTTAACAAAACAGCTCTCGCGGTGTATAATACTTTATCATGTTATTATTTCTTCTTATCCCGACAGATTGACTTATATATTTCCGTTCATGAGAATCCCTTGTTACTCGTATATAAAATCTTTCAGTTAAGGTATTCGAGGTCCCATCTGTTTTCAGAGATTCACATTTGTACATTTAGCTCCGTCGCGAGACACCTACATATACATTACAATCGCGAAAACTTTTGTAAAACGAAAGAAAAATGATTTAGAAGAAATATGTATGATATAAATTTATATAGTTCTGTGTGGTTGTTGTTGTTTCATATAGGGTAGGGCGTGGCACAAAGGTCCATTTTGATTTTTTTTACTTTGACCGTCTCTTTTTACCCCGCCTATGAGGTAAAAAGAACAAGGCGACAAATTTTATCACAACAAATAATGCATATCAACAAAACAACTACCTAACTATGTTCAGTAAAATTCTTAGTGAATTAATCATTGTAGAAATGTATTTTTTTTGCTATTTTACTAAAATTTGTTACCTGATTTTTTTTTATCTTATAGGCGCGGTAAAAAGGGATAGCCAAGGGCAAAAAGTTCCACCATTTTATTTTTAATTTTAAAGAGTTTTTGCAGAATAATAGCTACACTATTTAATCAATGCTATGCAGTTCAATTATTAGGTTGAAAAACTAAATTCAAAATTATAATCTAAATATATATTGTTGCACAAAAATATTTATCTTATTACTATCAAAAATCTTGGTTTTGTGGGTATTTCCATTTAATCAATGTTTCTTGAAAAACCATTATTACTAATACATAAAGATACATAAAAATACAACTTCTGTCTAAAAACATATTTTATGGGCACATTTTTACGAAGACCACACTCCATGCAAACTTCGTATGGAACTTCACCAGAAGAATTTATCTTTAGAGTTGGAAAAAAATAATTAAATTAATTAAAAAATATTTAGTTTAATTTATCTCTTCTAGAATTGCCTTCTTAACTTCTTTTACTTTTTTATTTATTATTTTTCTTATTGTTTATATTTTGCCAGTGTAAAAGTTCTGGTGGTTCTTTTTATCCCAACCGTATGTAAGCTATTCTAGAGTTATATAAAAAAAACTGTTGCATCGAACTTAAAAATAAAAATACACCTTATAAAACAATTTATTAATGAATACTTAAAAAATATACTCAGGTATCGTAAACTAAATAACAGTGCTCAAAACCATAAAATAACAGTGAAAAAATACTTTCGTTAAAAAATAACAATCTGGCCGTTTATCACGTGATAGCAATGCCGCCCGATTTAAGGCTATGGCTGGTCATACATTTTTTGCCTTCTACTTTAAAATAGTATTTTTAAAAAATAATTTTTTAACTGTTTTTGAGATATTGGTGGTGAACTAATGAAGAGCACTCATTTTTATTTCTATATTTCCAAAATATATATATATATATATATATGTCTTGTAATATTGCAATTGGGACTTTTATATACTTTATTATGCATAGTGAGATAAAATTTATAAAAAAGTCTTATCATAATGAAATAAAAAAAGACGTGATTGCAATTAATTTTTTTATATCATGCAGTTGCAAGTCTACGCTCATATTATTAACAACATTCACGTTTTCGGAAAAATACCTAGAAAAATCATTTATCGCAATGACTTGTATCATATTACATCTGTCATAAAATAAATCAATTTCCACAATATGATATTTTATCCCAACTATTGCATTGTGTCTTGAGACCTAAGTCGAACATAAATTCTTGCTTTCACACTTTTCTAACGGATATAATCATAAATTTCCAGTATTTTCGATACGGAATCATCATGATGTTATTATTTCCGTGCAGATTTTCATTTTCCCATTTAGTGCGATGGGAACTTTTCCGCGATGGGAGTCCCAAAGGTACGCCGGAGTACGTGCGCGGGAATCGCGTGGATCCCAATACAAATCTTGAAAAGGATTTGATCCGTATTTGTGACATTTGGAACATCATGCTGGATTTGCTATTTTATGACGAGCTTATGAATGAACATAAGATCCTTCGGAGAAGGTATAATGAAAATATCGGCGGGAAAAGCGACCAAATCCGCAAGCTGAATTATTTCTTGTAAATTTTTATCTCGGCATCATCATTTGTTCGACGAACTCGCTTGTTTGGTAGTTTTTTGATACTATGTCAGACGTGCATGTGTGGAAAGTAAACTATACGAAATATAATATTACACTAGAAATTTTAATGAGCAATTATTAACAACTATTTGCAAATTCATCACACACCTAAATTAGTATTATTATACGGCCAATCATGGTAACGGTTTTATTCATCAGTGCAAAATGCAGTAGGTTTCAGAATACTATTGATCTCGAGGGATAAAATTATTTGCTTTATATAAAGATTACTAAAAACAATTTAAAATGCAATAATGGAACTATTTTTACATCAAATGGATTTATGCATAATTATTTTTAAATTTTTGTCTCATCCCTCTTTGAAACTCTGGTTATCTATGATTACTAAAATTATTGCGTGGAAATTTAGTAGATTTTTATTAATATTGTTCCAGTTAACTGTGGCGCTCACATCCACGATCGAATAAAGCTCACGAGTATATTCGTCAATCACAGAGCAAGTAGCGCTGCCTAATAATAAGATAAAATTTTAGTAATGTTATTACTACATACTTGTTACTCCTATTTTTGTTAGCATACTTATATATTAAACTGAAAACTGATTAAATTCATTGAAACATTAGTAAACGTGTTCTTACTTCTTGCATTCCTAGTTTCTTGTAAGACTAGTTCTTGACAAAAAGCAAATACTATTTTCAAAAAACAGTTTTGATTAAATGCCAATTCTTATTAATTATATTATTTTCACATTTCGGGAAATTTATATTTATTTATTTATTTATTTATTTATTTATTTATTTATATTTATACAACACAATTATATAACTTGCCTCAAGGTAAAATGCCACTTACAACTACTTGTTTTATACAGCATCAAAACATTCAAAACAACGTGACATATCAGACTATATTTTTTATTCAAAAATTTCAATTTAAATATCAAATAGTCGATGTGTTTTATATCAAATTCCTCCACTACTATGACGAGTATATTCGTCAACCACAATTAACTGACCAAATCCTGTTTCATTTATAATTATTATTAAAATCATTGAGTGAGAATTTTGTCAATTTTTGTTGAAATTTAATATTGTTTAAATTAAATCATGATTTTATTTATGTTTACATTTATTGAGCATTACTGTAGAGCTATTTCTGAAATGATACAATTTACTATAAATATATTTAGCTTGTCTACTCAGACGTCTTGAAGATGATGAGTCACACAAAAATTTTAAATATTTGATGTAGCGATTATTATAAACGGGGGCGTTGATTCTAGTAAAATCTACTAGAATTAGTAATACAAATAAATATTATAGTTAAGAGTCGATACATGAAATTTTACTATCTTTCACATAATTTTTTTTTGAATGCATATATTTATTGTCAATTAAAATATACATTACATTTTAAGACAATATGCTAGTCTTTATGCCTTTAAAAAGTTTACTCCAATGAGATATTTCTTTTTTTGGCGTTTTATTTAAGATCATATGAACATTTTTTTTAAATCTTTAAATAGATTATTCGATAACAATTATATCATAAGTGCAATTTTCTGATGTCTCTTTGACAACACATACGTGAAGTTAGGTTCTAGGTGTAAAACGCCTGATTTTACAAGACGATCGGTTTTTAAATATTCTCATAATACGTCAATGCCAATGTCTAAAAATATTATCACTATCGATAACAAACGACCATTTTCAACTATTGTATGTATGTACTCTCATCATGACGCGATTTGGCATTTCGGTTACTATACACAAATTGCACAATCGAGTCGCTGTTTGTGAGATAGATCTGGCATCAGCTGGCATCAACATGTATGAAATGACGGCAAATGCATGTGTAAAATTATTATTGTGTATATGCGGTAGAGGTACAATTATCACCTTGGATTTTTTTACTCGAAATAATTGCTTCAATAATGTTGCCTATAATTTTTATTTTTTCGTTTATTTCTATATATTAATTGTTTTCAGTAATAATATCTAAATTAGATTTTTCTTAATAATAATTCGATATACATTATTATTTAAGTTCATTTAAAGTAAATTAATTGGTCAAATCCTGTTCATAAGTGCTCTATTCTATCTACGATCAACGAAATTAGTGCAGTAAATGGAGACGAAAAAGGGTGTAACGTGTGAACTTTTTTACTGTGCTCCAATTTGCGTAATATTTTGGAATTTCTCGATTAACAATAGGCTCGCGATCATTGGTAATATACCATATAGTAAATAAGTTATATTTTGTAAGCTTAATTATTATAATTTTCCAAGGAAATGTTCGATCCTACACAACAAACCTAACTTCACGTATGTCTTATCTAAAAGACTCGTTTGCGCGTTTTGTAGGTTAGGTTTTAAGTGTGAAACGCCTGATCGCACAGCAGATACATAGCTTTTTGACAATTCGTTAATACGAATATAGACCCGTAACATAGCATTATTATAACATTTTTATTTCACTCGAGAAATGACCACTATATCTTATTATGATAAACATATATTATCAGTATCTTTGTGCTTATATGTATTTTTATCAATGTATTTTCATATATTAATCCTTCGAATGTATAAAAATCTGATTTGCCTAATCTAAAGAAAATGCGGGATTACAATCTCCTACTATCAATCACTTTTGCCATGTATTATAAATATTTGATTAGGAAAGCAATATCATTATCGCTATATGATCACTTACATATGTTGCAAAAATGAATTTTAATCATCGCTGTTGCTATAGAATTCTATTAATTTTGGACTTATACGAATATATTTTGGTTTCAAAATAATTGAAATATTTAGTCGATAGACATTTTAGAAATTTTAAATATAATTTTTGGGTTTACTGTACAAAAGTTTTTTCTGTTAATACAATTTTCGAAATATTTGGGTATTTTTTATCATAGTATGATTTTTATGTACGAGCTTTATTTTCGATTTGCAGCATACTTACTATTACGTTTAGGTATTTCAACACATTTGATGAATATTATTACTGGATTATATTACAACAAAATTCTCGTTACTGTAGATTTGGCAATAATTGAATATTTTGTACAATTAATTAAATTAACTTTCGACAGGATTGAATGAGAAATTTGATTTATTTCCCATATTTGACATAATGACTGTAATCGATAGAAAAATGCGAAGGAATTTCTCCGTCAATTGAAAATTAATTAACAAAATAATTACTAATCGAAAATACATGTATTACATTATTCTAATGATATATTGCTTATGAAAGCGTAAACTTTTTTATACATATACTCCCAAAGGTGTTAACTGAAAAAAATAATTAGTAATCATTTTTTAATTGCTAAATAGATAAAAAATGCCATGTATGTATTTCTATTTCTGGATATCAACGCGTGCCCGTGCCATATGTTTTGTATAAATGAATATAAATTTTAACTTTCAGATTATTTTCTAATGGTGTTTGATCGTTAGCCTTAATATATATAATGATGTAATGTCAAAAATATTCTTCAAAATTGTCAAATATATTCAAATTTGGTTGGTTTCATACGAATGTATCCGGTATTGGTTAAATTGAATGTAAGGTCTTATATGTCGTTGAACTCAAATTTAATTGAAATCATCTGTAAATATTTTGTGATAGCCAAGCATAAGTGTACTTTGGTGATTTAATATTTGGTCCAGATAAGAATATCCTTTCTAAGCATGTTCGAGATAAGAATTGCTTCTTTGGTCAAACATTTAAGCAATTATTTTTAATATGCGGATGTTAAATCAGATCGCCATTTGTACAAGTTGAAGAATTCGTGTTTTTTATCAAATGTCTACAATTATCTCTGACATTCCAAAACCGCAATGAACTAATTCAACAAAAATTATTGTACACTTTCACTATACCGATTCGCTATATAATAATATAATATAATTCGTGTTCTTGTGCGGTATGTAGACCACCACACTTGCAAACACCACTCACTCATTCAGACCGTATAAATAATCGAATTATTTCTTGGCGCTTTCCTATTTTCGTCATTCAAGTTGATGTAGGTTACGCAACTGTATTACAACTATGCGTCATTTTGGTACCCATTGTTGGGGTCACCAATTTGGCCTCTTATAAAGTTATTCTTTTTGGTAATACATTCCTTTGTACTGTGTTCCTAACTACATCTTATTAAAACTTCTTGGTAATTTTTTGAAATGGGCTTTCCGTGGCTTTGTAATTAGAACTTGGCCCTTCCAAGCAGAGGGTAGCAAGTTCTATACCCGCCTTGCTCAGTCTGATGTCGAGCAGTAACATCGATTATAATTTAAAAAAATTATTTTCAAGTGAAAGTAGAAATTAGATTATCACTATCAGAAAATTTTAGTAATAGAATTTCATAAAATAGAGATAGAAATAATATTGGGGTGCTTTCTGAAAAAAGCCACGTTTATAACAATGAAAAATTATTGCAACAACTTATGAAGCTCTGAATTCCTGATTGCAATTCAAATAGAAATAAAAATTAATTGATTGAACCGTATATTTAGAGTTTACAAACAAGCACAATTTTAAGAAATAAAATGACTGAAAATGAAATGAATAAAATGGATATGATTATGTTGATTCAAAGCGTTTTCATTCAGGAATCTTTACGAAAAAATCTGTTTCCCCAAATCAGAAGCTTTTAATTCATAATGTGCTACATTACTCTATATTGTGTAAAATATAAAGATTATAGATTATACATAATACCCAACTATAATATAAATATAATCAAAATATAAGGGCCATGTGTACGTGGTACTTAATAATAACCTGATAATTTATATATTAAAATTAGCTACAAGATTTTTGTGATTTATCAAAAGCTTTTGGCTGCATTTTCCAAGAAATTTCTTCGACAAAATTAGTTTGAATTTGTGAAAAAGGTCCATTTTGTTTCCACTCGCGAATTGCGAGATTCATATGAAATTTGTCCCCGGAGCGGCGGCATCCGAGTGGAAAGGATTACATTATTAAACTGAAATGTGTTCATTTACATCGAAGTGGGATAAAATTTAAGAATCTAATCATTACAATTGGTGAACTACATGAGTATAATTATATTGGGGAAGTTTATTGTACTTTGTCTATATTGTATTTTGACATTTTTTCCAATATTTAGTTAATCATTAATATATTAAAAATAATCTATTCAAATTTCAGACAAAATTGTCTCTGTAGCAATATTTTTTTATGCTTCAAAATAAAAATAGATGCATGTAAAATTGATTCCATGTTCTAAGCTAAGTATTATCTTTTCATCTTTATTTGTCGAGATCATTATACAATCCGTCTTAAAAATTATTACCTTTACGTGTAGAGAATTATTTTGTATTATTAATTTGCACATATTTGTCGAACGTGCGTACGGTCTGACAAAAATGTAATTACTGTTATCTCCTCCAAACAAATCACAGCAGCCAGTATTCGGGCTCGTTAATTCAACTGTCAATTGTAAATTTTAAATTGTAAATTGTGGATTGTGAATTCTTTATTCTGAATTGTGAGGCAAGAGAAGAGCAGAGCAGAAAAGAGTCTGTTGGCATTCCATTTTATGAGTAAGTTGTCAAACGGAGCACAGTTAGGTGCGCGACCCCATTCTTCGTGAACAAACTGCCGGCAAGTGTATAAATATGCTAATAAATAAATGATACGGACATTACGACGTATACGCGGTGTACGAACTTTTTAGATTTTGTAGAGAAACGGACACATTTTAATTTTTAATTAAAGTTACTAAGTTATTTTTTAACTAGTTGTGTATGGCATCGTGCCTTAAGGCATATTGCTGCAACTTTTCATACGAAAAACTAAAATAATAAAAAAAACTGCAAATTTTGAAAAAATTAGATTTTCGAAAATTTCTGAAATTTTTGCAACCTTCTGATGTCTCATTGATAACACATACGTGAAGTTAGATTTTATGTGAAAAACGCCTTAACGCACAGCAAATACCTAGCTTATTATACATCTTGATACATATGTTCAAGAAAACCGCATAACTCTACCCATTGTTAATCGAATACATAACACCTCTATCCTGCTGTCATAATTTGGACATGTCTGTCAGGTGGTTTATTAAATTAATTTAATAATAATAATTTAATCATTTGTTGGAAAATGTTCGTGGAGCTCGAGTTGTTACTGGCATTTGTCACGCTTTTCTGTTATATAATAGTCTAACGACCGGCTCTGTGCTCGCTACCTTTAAAGGTTATATGTAATGAACAACTATTTATTTTCCTTGTGTTTATATGAAAGTAGGTGTACCATGAGCATGTCTATATGTCATTGCAATAATTCAAAAATTTAAGTGAAAAGCGTCGTCTACAAGTAATAGAAAATTTTGGTAATAAGATATATGTTGGTAAATAGGAAACACTTTGTTTTTGATCAGCAATTTTGTTAATTTGGGAGAAAAAGTGAAGAAAACGGTAATTTGAACATTTTGTCCTCGTGGGAAATACTGAAATACTGTCCTTAATGGACTAGTTATAAAATCAAACACCCCAGGACGATTGTGACAGGCATAAATATAGGCAAGACAATAGTATAATCACCAAAATTGTTTATAACGACTTTTATTGTCAAGAATCCGTAACATAATCATTTAAACAAAGCTTATGAATATAGTATAACAATATATAAAGCATAATTTTTTACTTGAAGTTAACAAGAAATTGTTGTGAATTTTTATTTTCCTGTATTGAAATATCCTTTTTTTTCTCTTTCGTATTTTGTCTTAGATTTTATAATTTTGACTCTTTTTTTAAAAAAATACTTCTGACTCTTTAAAAGTGATGTGGTGTACAGATAATGTTAATAACTACTGCAATAAAGGAAACTTGTTCGAACAAACATACTGTATGCCGCCACGTGGTTATGGAATTTATTAAAACTCTCCTTTGATAACTCAGGTTGTTGGATAATATAATTTAACCCTTGTAGCTATGGACTGTATTAAACACTGATTTGTTTGTATATTCTGTATTTGTTGCAGTTTTTATTACAATCACTGATTTGTCACTAAGTTATAATGTTATAATATATTTATTGGTTATTATACATGTTGTTTTGCGGACTTTACTTTTAGAAGTGAACAATTAGTCCTATCAAACTCTCCGCTACCCCCTCTACCAGGGTAACAACCATCCCGTGTAAAAGCTCAATACCATGAAGATTGTCACCTTCATGGCCAATATAATAAAACGAAATTAGGTCCGAACACATACTTCATCTTTTTTTCTTTGCTTCATTTGTTTTTCTATGATCTTGTTTTTCATCTCTTTGCTTGAGTCATGAATCAATATACATACTGAATTTTAATATCATGTAGCTACAAAATTATTTGATAAGTCTTACGGGTTACATTGAACAACACTCTTACATATACTTATCAAAATTCACTAAATTCTCAGATAATACATAAGCTTTCAATAACGTTACTCAACAATTGTTGCGTTTATCATTGATTATATAAAATTTATATATTTTTTCTCTTGTTTCAGGTGAGTAATTGCATCATTTTAATTCGCTCTCGGTTGCGGTTCGGTAAGTTTCTACTCTCTATATGAGTTTTGCAGCAAAGTTTATTAAAACTCGACAATGTGACATTGTATTTGCTATAAATTGCAAGGTAAACATAAATACCTCAACCGCAAAATTAGTATTAATTCCCACCATTAAAAAATGGCTATAAGATAAATCAAAAGCGAAAAGAATTTGAGTTTTGTATGAAAGTAAATGTTGTACATAATTTTATAACCGCAAATTTCACTTTAAAAGTACCCTATTTAGGTACACATTGAGGCGAGAGAATAAATTTCAGTTGATGATTTAGTAATTCAATTATAATTGATTTATTTAATCACTTTCTATATTACCAAGCAGAAAAAATAATTCATTCATGAAAGAATTTATTATGCGTTAGAATATTTCGGTCACTATTAATAGCTCTTCTCTGCTCGACTTTAGAATTAAATTGTGGAAAGCTGTTTTTTTTTTCTTTGAGATAATAAAATCAGATCAGAGAATGTGAATGCGTGTTTGTTAAGAATACTAAATATGGCATTAAAAGAATACTTAAATAGATCAATAATACTATGTATCGATAGAGGTGATACTTGAAAAGTTAACATTTTTTATGTGTATATAGTCTATATTGTTAATACAGAGTATACTCTAAAATTGATAAAAAAAACAAAGATTCATTTAATTAGAAGGAGAAATAATTCTTTCGTGAAATTATGCGTTAGAATATTTCGGCCATTATTAATAGCTCTGCTCTGCTCGAATTTTAAATTAATTGGTGAAGCTTTTTTTTCTTTCTGGGACTAAAATTAGCTCAAATGTGAATGTATTTTTGTTACGAATTTTGTGTTTACCATTAAGTGAATAATAATTAAATAAATTAAGAATACTAAAAAAGTAAAAGATTTTTTTTACTAACAATAAGACGAAGAATTAATGGAAATATGAGTATTACAATTATTTTTAGTAACAATTGCAGATATGAGTATTGTAATTGCATGAGTAATCGTTTTCTTTCTATTTGAAGTAAAGTAACGAGTTTTTGTTCGAAGTTTCCTGTTTGATTTTTTACACTTATCCTAAAAGCATAACTAATAATTAAAAATAAAAATATGCTTTAAAAATACAAAATAATTTTGACCAGTGACATTGATTTTGACTCAAAAGAAAAATATTTAGTGACTTGTAATTACTCATGTTACATTATATTACTTCTATTAAAGGAAAAATGCAATTGTGTATTTTCTCACCATTCGTATTTATATATCAATGTCATTGTTTATATATAATTGCCAAAATATTTACTAAATGTCTATGTAGGACAGTAGTAAATATATTGTTGAATAAAAAAAATGACATTGATTTTGATATTGAAACAGATTAATGTAGAATGAACTTTTTTTTGAACCTAGTCGTGGTAGTATTTTTTGGAAGTTCTGTTGAAGTGAGTTTGGGTGATCATCGAGACGGCTTTTGTACTTGTCTACATGAGTTGGTATTTCATGGTTTACATGAAATACATTACGATGTCGGATTCTTTGTGAATCAATGAATTTCGAACTTACTTTGAAATATTTCTTTTAATAATTTATTTTGACATCATTTCAATCATAAGATGTTTTATTTGAAAGCTGATCTCCATAGTGCCGAATGGTCCAAATTGGCCTTGTGCAAATAAATTTTGTTTGTAAATTCCTGATTGGTATATTTTATTTCAAATGTCGAAATTCATATAATAACAATGAATTGAGGTTTTATAAATTTTTTTCACATTTTTGAGTAGTTTCAACAAACTTTTATTTTCTCTGAAGACCTAGCCGGAAGAACTGCCTCATTTCAAGCTCTAATTATATAATATATAAGATTCGAATAATACTACGATCTTCTCAAACAAAATTTTTTGATGTACTTCTCCTGAATAATTATGAGATGTGATGCATTCCTATTCGACTTGTGCGAATTGTACAAGTACATAATAAACTACGGCGGTCATAAAAACTCTAAGGAGTTCCTAGCCCACACATTCGATATATATAATACATATTTTTATTCATATGTATATGTACACAAATTCATGGGATTCGTCATTCTGCACGGTGGTGATTCATCAAAACTGCGGTTATTATATGTTTAATCCTTACAAACAATAAGGCCGAAGACAAGTGCTAGCTAAGACGTCGCAATTCACTTCAGCAGAATGTCGTGTTGCTCATAAATCATTTCGGCATGCCTCGCCCTTATTACAATTCTATGCTTAGACCTTCGACAAACCGACAAAGACATCGTTAAATGTAT
Source organism: Ctenocephalides felis (assembly GCF_003426905.1). NCBI lineage: Eukaryota > Metazoa > Arthropoda > Insecta > Siphonaptera > Pulicidae > Ctenocephalides > Ctenocephalides felis. Next base: position 68,147,587 of record NW_020537324.1, read on the forward strand.
TACTTGTTTATTAATTGCAAGTGCAATATTAAAATTTAACGATTTGTGATGAATGGAAGGTAGAAATTCTTGAAGTGACAATTATTGTCATATGAGATGCCATATGATGATGGCTGGTACTTTCAAATGTATTAGGTTGGCAACTGAGTAAGTGCGGATTTTTGTTGGAAAATCAGACATTTTTTCGTGGAACTAAATAACTTTATTCTCAAATGCAATGTCCGTTTTGATCACTAACTTTTTGTCATCTTTCAACTTACTTTCATACAACTTCTGGTTGTTATTGGCAAACAACTGAATTAGGTACAATTTGACATTATTATCATTATTGGATTTTTTTTTAATTCAAGGAGTTTTTCAAAGTAGTCACTTGGTGTAGGATCAGAGCTATATTATTAGCAACAACTGAATCAGGTACAATGACATCATCATAATCAATCAATAGTTTACCAGTCAAGAACTTTTGTAAGATAGAAATTAAAAGTAATCAGAAGGTTTAATCCCAACCAAGCTCCATTAATTTTTGTCGAGTGGTCAAACAAATGTGATGTCAATGATGAAATAAATCACCATTTCATCCAATTCCGGCCGTTTTTTCAATCTGCATTGTTTAATTTTGCTAGTTTTTTAATGTAGATATCAGAATTGATCATTCGGTTGGTGATAACAGTTTATAGTAGACAATTCCTTTTTAATCAACTTCACCTGAATGACCAGACCTTTTTCATTTTTAGGCGAAAAATCACCAGAAGAAAATGTTGCAAACCAATTTTGACACTGCCATTTAGTTAAGGCTTCATCACGATAAACGGCGCATAACTTTTTATGGGTTTAGGATGCCCTTTTACCTTTACAGTAATTAAAAAGCAAAATATGACAAAAAAATCGGTTTAATTTTCCATCTTTCAAAAATGATCAAACAACTTTTATTTGCTGATTAAAAGTTGAATTACCTACTAGGCAATAAGAAAAAGTATTTTAAATTTGGACTACGTCAGTAAACCTAAAAATTCAGGAGTGCAAGTCGCACTTACTTAGTCGCCAACCTAATACTTATACTAGATCATCCTATATTGGGATTGTTTTCACTAATCTCCTTCCAGCATTTAGCTGTTATTAATTTATTTTTATCATCATCATATTGTTTCGTTATTGACAATTTCTAATGCTAATTTAAATAAATGATATGGTACATAATATGTGGAGTTTATCAATTTGTGTTCGTAGTTCAGGTATTATGACGCCTTTGACAATATAATCCTTATATGGATGTTTTGCGAAAAAATTAAGCAGGCAATTTAATATAATAATGCCATTGAAGTGAATTTTAATCTTATTTGATTAACCGTGATATAAATTATGTTGGATTGTTTTGCAAAGTTGTCGCGTACGATTGCCCTTGATTAAATTAAATATTTTGTCAGAATAAAATTCCACGAAACTTTTCGACCAATAATTTCTGCAAAATAACTATATTTTTCTTTTTATTCGAGTTAAATTTTTTATGCTTAATTTTGCATTTAAAAATTAGCAAAAAAAGTGTTTTTTGCTATTTTGACGATTCTTCGTCCTGTAGAGGGGGTATAAATGGTTCAGGCGAGGATCAGGTGGTTTTCAACAAAAATCTGTTAAATTTCAATACTGTATAATAATAATAGTAATAATAAGATTATAATACTTTCAATTTTATTATTTTAGAGAGTCTACATATCGACTAGAGGCATTCTATATATTTACTCTGTACTATGTTTAGAGCGGCCATGAAATATATGCTTAATATAATTATTGTATTTACTTGTTAACGCGATTGGGCAGGAAAACAAGAAATGTAAGACCTCATTTCGACTATTCTTATAATTCAATATGCAATGTTTGTCTTTAGATTACATACTGATAATCAGAGAGTTTAATGATTAGACAGATATAATTTAACTTTCATATTCGTGGCATTTTCGAACGAAACCCGTAAAAAAATTTTGATTTCCCTGTAAATTTAAAAATTTTTAATTTTTTTTTTTTCATTTTATTTATGGCATTTGATCGTGTGGTCATATACGGAACTAATATTTTACATATTTGAAATTACCAGAGATATACATATTTTACAAAGTTGTTTGCTGCATATGATACTTAATTCATAAAGCCTTAATAACTGATACTTTATTCTAAGAATTTGTAAATTAAATCTATACTTCAGCAGCGCAACTTACTCTGTCATTAACGAATATACACGTCATGAGCTTGATTCGTACGACACAAAACTATGCCCAATAATTTAAAAAGTCTTAGCATCAATATCAATTGAAATTCATTATGATTTATTCATCATATCTTTCTTTTAACGTTCATGTTATGTAAATCTTTCTTCATTGAAAGATTTTTTTAATGCAAACAAAATTGTAATAATTCTTTATTAAATGAGTCTTGTAACGGTACACCAGCTGGGCATCTCTTAATTTAATTAGCATTCTTGCATTTTCTTTCGATTCAACTTACACAAGTATCTACACGTGTTTTCTCGTAACGATCCAAACAATAATTGAAAAAGTTTTGTCGGATTTGCGAAAATGTTGTATAAGAATACGTTTATGACTTTTTATTATCTTATAGTTAAACAAGCTTGCATAAGAATCACTGTTAAATAGACAATAGTGAAATATTTTCTGGGTTAGCAAAATTTCAGTACGTTTGGGATCATTTTGCTTTCCAGCAGTCTAATTATTTTTCCATTGGTTTATTATAATATTAAATATTAATGAGCAAGTCTCAAAATCACCTTAAGGTAGAATGTATCGACATCGATCATCATCGATTGTCGCATTTCGATAATTTTGTGTCGTGGAATAATATCATTCATTTATTTGTTCAGTGAGCGATCACTTTCTCCCGGATCACAAAAGACATGTGATTGTGTGAATGTATTTTTTTTAATCAGAGTTGGTCAATCGGCCGTAAAATAATAAATAAGCAATACTTTGTATTTAGATAAAAGTATGGTTTTGATAATTTTAATTGTTAATTTGGAAATGATTAGGAAATGAAAGTTGTTTCGAAATTTCGGTAAAGCGTTGTTGGATTTGTATAACGATTTAATGCTAATTTATTTAATCAGTTGACGAATACACCCGTCATGAAGATTTGGGCGAAATTTTTGGCAGGGGACGAGTATGTTCGTCATGCGTATAAAACAGGGATAAAAACTTTTTTTAAATTTTTGAGGCTATGACTGTATAATATAAGTATGTGTAAGTGGCAGTTTACCTTAAGGCAAGTTGCATGAGCAAGATACCTTACGTTGGTTAAGCTGTGTTTTTTTATTGCCTGAATATATAATGCTTTTGTAAAAAAAATCATTTATGTTCAGAATCAATTTATTTTTTGCCTCATTTTTTACCAACGAGTCGTTGTCGAAAAGGTACGATTACATTAGTTTAACCCTTACCACTCGCAAATTGCAGAAATAATACGTGTTTTGTCGCCAGAGCGAATCCGAGTGGAAAGGGTTAAAATTCTTGTTTTCTTGTAATATTATAAAATGATCTGGCTAGGCAATTAGCACTTTCATTATATTTGAAGTGTAGTATTAATATCGGAATCATCTCGATGCAAAGCGGATTAGAAAGGAGTAAATCAATTGAATAATACCATTTAATGAGCATTTATAAGAAGATAATCTCTCCTGTTCGTTATCTTATTAAGATGTTTATATTAACGTTTTTGTATGAATATTATATTTATTTCTCATTTATTTTTAATATTTTATTTATTTTCATGAATAATATGTTTTACATCATTGCAATATTATTATTGAAAATAATTATGCACGTAGTGCAATATATTTATTGGATATTTTATGCGACCTCCCAGCATGATAAAGTTTTACGATTCGATTAATTTATATATAATTATATTACTTGTTTTCGATTATAATAGGATAATTATTTTGTTATGACTTCATAATAGGATAACTTTCATATATTTTTTAACGATGAACAGTATTGATGAACACTTTCGCTACGAACGTCGTCTATGGACGACATTCATTTGATGAATGTTTTGATATTTATTATTCTGCGTTAAGTTATTGAGAATTGTAATTAGTTTTTCAAAAGTATAATTTTTAATTCTCAACTCCAGTTATTGAAAAATCCGATAATATTTTATGTAACAAATAATTGTGCGATTTACTGGCTATAACAGCCACTAGCGCAAAAAACACTATCGTAGCAACAGGTTTAAATATGATACAACATTTTGGAACCTGTACTTTAATTTGAATCTGTTTCATTAATGTATATTATTCATTTATTGCTAGAATTTTATCAAATTGCTAATTTCCGAATTTCATTTCGAAGCCCAATAATTTTATATTCATTTCTGGCCTCCGTCTTCTGCTTCTGTCTCCGAAGATTCCGCGTCCAGTTGTCATGCATATTTATACTTTAGCTTAAAAATTGCAAGGTTTCTGTACAAGCACAGAACATTCTTTATTCTATCTTGCGTTTACCTTGGACGGAACATAAACCCAATTGCAATCCGACTAAAAATAGTTTGTGATCTTTTGCGTCTGAAGCAATTTGCACATCATTAGCGCTCTAGCAGCAACCATGCAAGAAAGTGGATTGCGCTAACAAATAAACTGTAATATATTGAATGAACATTTGCAACAAATAATACTGTTGCTAGATTCTACAAATGGTAGATTTCGATTGTAAAGTGAAAAGCTTTCTAAATCACGTTTATACAAACGTTTACGTTTGTAGAAGAGCCGGAGGAGAATTTGGTAGAATGATAATATTTAGAGGCAAATCTATTATTTGCATTTTTTCAAAATTGTTAGTAATGCTACTGTATGTTTGCATGTAATAAGGGGCTAAAAGACCTGTCGGTTAAGAGCCATAAATAAATTAAAAAAGCAACTGTTACTCTGGTCTTTGTCCAGAAAACATGAAAATATTCTAGTTCCCATGGGTCATACATATGAATGATCTTTTCATGATTGGTTTTGTGTATTATCTGTCGTTTCTGGTTTCTTATACGTCAAAAAATAGGCAATTGTTGACTCTTGTCTATTATTGGAATTACTATTTAGAATGTGTCGGGGCCACCGGGTTCAAGTAGACGATTTATAATCATCAAACACGAACAAGAAATCGATTTGAAACGATTTTCAAAGAAGTTAAGCTACTAAAGTGTTATGTCTCTGGTTGTCGATTATTAATAGATAGAAAAAATCGATACTTTTTTTTATTATGTATCATTTTTACAACTATGGTGAGAGAACAAGAAGCTAAATTTTAGGATTAAAATAATTTTTATACTAATATAAAAATTCTAATTAATTTGTATTTGTATACTATTGACAGTGAGTAGCTCTCGAGACGGGTATTTTTACTCGCCCCGCTTATAGTTTGTTAATTTGAAACAAAATGAACATTGATAATTTTGATTTTGACAGAGATTAGGGTATAGGCAACTTTCTTTTTAATTTGGCCTGTTTTGGGTAGTGTTCTGGCAGAATTCTTCAGAAAGTGAGTTTGGGTGATCTTCGAGACGGCTTTCGTACTTGTGTGAATGATTTTGAAAATGATTGAAGTCTTGATATTGTTGTCTTTCTGAATCAAAATTCCTAATAGTATTTACATTGATATTAGACTAAACTTAATTAATAATAAGTCAAGAAATTTTTTTGCTGCTTCTTAGCAATTTTCATAGCAACTTTCGCTATATATAGGATATTTTTTACAAATATTTTTACTTCCTGACTTCCTGGATATTTTTATCTTATAGTCCCGTTATTTTCTTAGATCAAGTTTAATTTCTGTCATCAATTGAGTAGAAAATACATCGTTTTGTTAGCAGAATTTAATGTCTATCTATAGCCTTGTAAGTGTGGGCGATATGAGATCAGTATGATATAATTGGCAATGAAAACGATGCGTTCCTTATTCACTCATGATCTAGAACTTTTTTTTCCTCATATTACTTGAAGAACTCGACATAATACTTAATTGCTTTGAATAGAATTTTATTTTCAAATACTTTTTTTTAAGAAGTTTTAATGGTATGTTAAAAATAAGTTCATCGTTTGCATTTGATAAAAATTTTCCAGGTGTGTTGGATATGTTCATACATCATACATTGTAGCATGTTCAATATTTGTTCCTCAATTTTATATCTGAATTCGTACCTAAAATATTACTTCTATCTCCTTGACTAAAACTTTTCACAGTTCGATCGAATAATTGAATTCATCGTGGAATAGATACCGTTTCATCGGTACGCCACTCTTTAATATCATGACGAATTCTTATTGTAGTCCGAACACAATTTTTATTGACCGTGACGGCAGTTACGATGTTATTTGTGGACTGGAAGTAAATGCTTTATATAACAATATCACTTTTGCAACAATAAAATAAAGAAACCACTATAAAATATGATACCTACAACACGACATTTTCTCAGTACGAGTGAGGAAATGGTAAAGAATTATACATTTGATGGTTATTGAATGACGGAAATTATTTATTGTATGTAGGATGAGATAACATTGTCTTTAGAATATGTTAATGTAAGGAAGTAAGAATAGTTTTTGATAAAAAGCATAAACTATTATTAAAATAAACAGCAGAAAATGTTATTTAAATAGCTAAATATTGACTTTTATTGACTAAGTATACATTTTTTCACATTTCCAGAAGTTCATGCAACTTGCCTTAAAGTAAAATGCCACACGCAGCTACTTATTTTATACAATCATAGTTTCAAAATTTTCTGAACCGCTTGACAACTCAAAATATATTTTATTTCAAAAATTACAATTTCAATAGCTTGCTGGCCACTTTTTTTTGACGAATACTTAAAATTCTGCCACTTCATGACGTGTATATTTGTCAATTACAGTTAACTGGTTAATTACAAATCTAATTAGTCCAAATTAGCAAGCTTGTCATGTAGGCTAACTAAATTTCTAAAAAACTTAAAAACGAAGTTTATTTATGGCGATTTTTAATAATTAAATAATGTCCTTATTCAATTATAGATCTATTACTTGTTTATAGTTTATCAAGACCTGCGCAACAATTTGCCATTTAATTGGCCCATCTCATAAAGAAGCGGTTATTGATTTTTGGCTTGTATGGAATTTGTAATGTTTTGATTTGCATGATAAGGGTATATTAACTTATAAGGAAAAATTAAATGTACAGTTATTAATCTTTTTATATTATATAGTTACTCAACTTTCCTCTACGTAGTAAAAAATGCTATTGAACACGTTCGCGGATAGTAAAAGTTTCAGCAAGGTACAAAAATTGACAGTCACTTTATTTTTAAATTCGTTGTGATATCCAAAATTGAACAGCGTGTATGAGGGTAGTTATATTATCATTTTTTAATCATTACAAAAGATGAATGCTATAGCATTCACGTCAAGTATAATGCTACTATTTCATTTATGCAATTTGCTTGCCCAAGCTAATTAGTGTCTGCGGGAAAATATAAGGTAATACCAAAAGTATTTAAAGGCAGTTAATCATTACTTTCACAGGTGTAATAATTACAAAAACCTAGGGTTATATTAGATTAAATTCAAAATAATTGGCTTCAAAATTGGAATGCTATAGCATTTATGTCATTCTGCATCACAATGAAAATGAATGCTATAGCGAAATTGTTAATTCTGAAGCCTGTTTCATTTCCACCCCCTTATTCATCAATTCTCTACTTCTGAACTATTTTCCGGGCGTTATTCCGATAAAAAAGCGACACTTTCTCGTCGATTTCAGTTATAGGTTATAACACATTACACGGTCTTTGGGAAAATCTGCACTCGTGCCGATAAAACACGGACGGAAGATTGTGACGCGTTTGTGATGTCGTCACGGGGTCTCACTCCACTCACTCGCGATCTGATACGCGCGCGCGGTCTATTAATCAAAATTGCGCGCGCTCGGAATTTGCGTCGCACGCAGGCACGCATGGAGCGTGGGATGCCCGCGATTCATATAATTTTTTTTTGAAATCGTAATCGTAACGTAAATACAACTAAATTCTAATAAGAAGAACCCGCTCGTGCTAAAATACAAACTTCAATTAATGTTTATAATTAAACCGCTTTCATCGGCCTCTAATATTTTACCACAGTCAGTTTGGGCATAAAATCTACCATTCCGCTTCAGTTTCATCAAAATTCGAGACGAGCTACGGCCGAGTTCTCCTTATAAGTGAACTAGCAAACCCGACGAACACCGTTTCGCCACCAGATGGTTTCGTGAGAAAGATGATGAAATGTTTTGTTTGTTTTATATTTGAAAAGGAAAAATTTGATTTTATTATACAACAGTAATGAATTTATTTCGATTACAAAAATGAAGGATTTTTTAGTTGAACTTCTCTAAGTCAATGAAAGTGAATCCGCAAGTTATCCGTTTCATTGAAGTGCTCTTTGGTAAACCACATTTTTTGTTTTTTGGTCTGACGTTAACACAAACAAAGCAGATGGTTTTCCAACTCGTGAACAGGCAACGTATAACTGCTCATGTGAAAAACGATGATTTTCTAAATAATCTATTTGAAATTTATCCCGCAAACACTAAGCGTTTGGCCTTGGACTTGTTAATTGTCATTGCGAACGCAAGGCGAACTGGAAAATGCAATCGTTTGAAGTCAAACGGAAGACTAGTCGGAATCATTGGTATGTCACCAAATCATCAGCAATTTTTGATTGAATGGTGAAATTCAGTGCGTGTACATCATTATTCTTTGCGGCAAGAATTGCTCGTTGACTTAACCAAACATAATTCTGTCACTAATGTCATTACTCGAATTTTTAATTACGGTGCGTGAAGTTCCAGCAGCTTGCATTAAGGCACGATGCCATGCACAACTAATTTTCTTAGCTATAACCCTTGCGGAGCCCGAGACCTTTCCAACAAATGCAAAATTGTCGAAATCGGTTCGTGCGTTCTGGAATTATTTCGTCAGGAAGGAAAACCCGACATATTTTTATATATATAGAAGATTGAATAATATTCTTCTAACATTAAAATTGAAATGTATGAATATGAAGCAGAATGAGTATTATTAGTTTCAAAAAACTAATTTTGTATGTTTATCCGAATTCACATTTGTATTACTAGTTTGTATCACGTTCTTCGTAGTCCCCGACCTCGCTGCAGGCCGCCGAAGCGCTTTCGTCGCCCAGGTCTACGTCACGCGTAGACGCGGCGTCGGAAGCCGTGCAAAGGCGTAGGCTTAACTTCATGTAAATTGTTTACAATGTGACGCTTATGGGACGCGCTGGATTATAATAAACAATCAATGTTGTTTGACGCAACAAGTTTTTTTTACTGTCTATTTACAAGAGTTACATCTGTTACATATATAATATATACATAATGTGGTATAATAATGGTAATAAAACATTTAATTTAATTATTTTGAGGAAACACTAGACCGTGACGTGAATTCTGAATTATTATTTTTTCTTCTATTCTAGCTTTTTTCTCTCTTTTCATGTAACAGTAGCTTATAAGATTTTATTGCATCTTCAAAGATATTTTAAGATTTTTTTAAACAATTTTTTTGAATGAGAACAAGTAGATTTTTTCAAAGTGTGAGTTTTAATTATTATTTCCATTTTTAGCAGTGCATTAGATACTCAAATTATTTATCGCCCTTTTTAAGTTTTTAAAAATCCACTCTGTTTTCTCTTTAATTATTTAAATAAATAATTGCAAGAGCAAATATTTCTACAGGGGTTTAATATTGAGAAATAACAGCTAATATTATAATTGCATTACTGTTTGAAGAGTGTGTTTTGATCAAAGCGGAAAATATTTGTCTTGTTTTTGACATCGCTTTATAAGCAAATATTTTGGAATAAATAAATATATATATGACTAAACATATAAATTTTGTAATTATATTCAAACGTTTTTGTTTGACATTGTTTGATAATATATAAAGTAATTATATTAATTATAATTGGGAAAGAAGACTACATCCAAAAGTCGAATTGTAGTTATATGTATGTATTATATATATATATATATATATATATATATATATATGTATAATACACAAAAATAAGTTATGTATGAATTAGTGTATTAACAGGAGAGGCACGTTCGTCGAAAATGTAGGAAAAGCCCGACATTCGACACTCGACATTTCTTAGTATAATAACACAATTATTCTGAGTGATGATAATATATTATTACTTGGAAATTATTCAGATTATAATTAGATGTTAAGGTCTAGCAATTACACATTTGAAAAACATATTTTTTGTTAACTATTGTATTAATAATCTTCAACCCAATATCATTACTTGTCGTGGGTTATAATTTCAATTATTACACTTTTCAACCTGAATAGTAAAATCTGCAAGTTATCTTATTCTAAATACTTCATTTTTTATTATTACATGCGTTTTACTGATGAATCAAGTAAAAGTAAAATAATAACTCATTCATATTTTTAACTATCTATTAGCGGAAAAATTCTTACAATTGTGAATGATATACAATAAAATCATTGATAATATATGAAATATCTATTTTATATATTTCATGTATTTCGCACACATTACAGTAAACAAATCATTTTAATTAAATTAATTACAGTAAAATATAATGCTAAAATGATAATAAGCTTAACACGAAAATTATGTAATGTAATTGCAATAACATAAACACTTACAATAATGTGATAGGTTGTAGTAGATCGTATAGACAAAGATGAATGGGTTTTATAAATATAATAAAAAATACTATATTTTTAAATCTTTATTGTGCCTGATATATTTATTATTGTCCATTGGTCATTAATTGGCTAAGTTATACATTTGTTGGTTTTTATTATATAAATAAGTACTTGATCGCAATTATTTATTGTATGTACCCTATATGTAGTTACATAACTATTATTATATAATATTATATATTATATATTATTATATCTACATTTATATAACTTATTATAGTAATTGAGATAAAGAGCAATCAACAATTCAATAAGAATGTTTTAACAAATAAAGCTATCATCAAGTCAATCTATAAATACTTCAGAAGTACAAAACACAACCATTGAAATTCTGTTCTAGATCAGTAATCTTTAATTCGTGACAATGACATTATATTTGAAATCTCAATCGTACTACGGTTTATTCGGCGTATAAATATACATACTCGTATATAGATACATGCATGTATATATATATATATATATATATATATATATTAATACATATGTATGTATGTATGTATATATATTCAAAGTTAGCCGTATCAGAGCTTTTGTAATCTGTTTCGCATTTACGAGAAGTACGTGGTTTTTGTACAAAAGCAGTGAAAGCCCGCATAATACATATTACGAAGAAATTGAAAACGTTTTAGGTAGTTCCTGTCGACTATAAGGCCTGAACATTACTTTCTCATTTCGATAATGCATCAGATTCGACTTGTGCACATCGGATTATATCGATACCGCTTTTAGTGATTGTTATTAGAAATTTATCTGACAATCATAATAATAGATCACCTAAACATTATATAAATTTAATGACTTGTTAGATATATACTTAATGGAATCGCTATTTTATGGTTCGAAGACCTTTGAATTTTTGTAATAAAATTCTCTATTTCTATAAAAAAAGTACTTCACACTTCAGTTTTTATGATGCTAAATTTTGGAGTGCGATTTTTTGGCTGATGGGGTGATACAAATGAGCAATATGTTTGTTAATATTTTTTATTTGAATTATTAATATTATGCCAAGAAGTCAAATGCCAAATGTTAAAAACCATTAACATGAATGTCAAAATTTGTCGACAAAACACCAAGAAATGACAGCCTATTATATATATCCGACGAGAGAAGTCTGTGAGTGAAGACACGGATTATATTAGATGTCAGGAACAAAAGTGGCGGCAGTTTCCACAAAATATCTTTTGAATCTTGTATATATCTTTCGACTCTTGTATAATCATAAGATATTGAGGATGAGCTGAGATTGAGATCGATTTTGAGGGTTTATAAAAATATATTTGAAATTGGGAAGAATTATTAACTTATTGAAATAAATTAAGGGTAGGAAAAGGTTACCGATGAATTATGATAGTGATAGAGCCATGTCAGTCATATATGTATGACATAAAAAATAATGTTTTACCTGGAATTTTGGCAAAAATTATTTAATAAATTTACCATGGCCCATATGAAATTTTTTTTTGGCCCGTAAAAAATTATGTCTGATAAATTCTTGGCGGCTTACTGGCTCGTACAGCAGTGGTTCTCCAAAAAGGGTTAATATAATATTTGATTAACCACTAGACTATCTTTAACACTATTACTTAAAAACGTAATTTAATTGAATTTGATGGTGAATTATCACCATTTAATACTTTGTCATCATAAATTTACACTATAATTTAGTATCATACTCTTTTATCTAAAATCAATGCATATCAATTAATTATTAATCCCGATATAATACAAAATTGATGTTATCAACTCCAGGATCGATTTTCATATCGAGTAAAATTACATGATTACATGTCGTCTCCCTATTTCCTAACTGTACTTACTTTGTACTTCGCCCTTTTCTAGTCCACATTTCCCGCAACGTGTAATTTTCACGGTGAAACATGTTCCCGTAGAGAGGGTGGTGCTTCTGAATATTTAACAAGTTTGGCTACCGTCGTTCTAAGCACAACTGACGAATACTTTTCTGACCAATTTGGGCTGTCGAATTGAGGGTGGATCTATGTGTTCTGAGAATATTTTGTTTTGACCCGATGAAACGCGATTAATAATTAATTTCATGTTATAGGTACGGTAAACTGTTTTGTTATTGATTTCGGTGCTTCTAACTATTGTGTGGATACAATAACAATTGTAACAAATAAAATCAGTAGTGAGCGAATTGAGTATCGTGTTCTGTTTTTTGCTATTTTTCAAATTTTGTCAACTGGTCTTTTTTTTCCCTTAGGCAGGGTAGAAAAGAACAACCAGGGGGCAAAAATGTCTAATAGTTTATTTTTCATTTTAAATAAATTTACGGAATAATATCTAGTACTACGTTTGATCAATGCGATTTATTTTAATTATTAAGTTGAACAACAAAATTAAAAATTATAATCTGAATATATATTGTTAAACAAAATAAAGAAAAAATTTTATCAACACTTACTGCTCCCATAAATCTAGATTTGGTGTATATGTATTTCTGTTTTATTTGCCATAACCAGACTTATTGTTTCTCAGAATACAATTATTACAAATAAAGTGAATCTTTTTCCTCTACTTTAAATTAGTATTGTTAACAAATTTCATACTTTACTTGTTTTTGAGATAATGGCGGTAGACAAATATATTGCAGCTTTTGTTTTTTACACATTTATAATTGTATTATAATAACAGCTCAGTTTCTTTCTCCTCTGCATTGCTTACATTTTTACCATTATTTCATAATTTATTTCGCCGGTGGAATTTTTAATGGTACGAAAAATATGTGCAGTCTAGTATTTAATTGAAATCCCATTCTCTGACCAGTAGAAAAACTAGTTCACGTTTTTTACTACATTTTCACAATATCATCGTACATACAAATGCTCGCCCGTTTTTTATTGTTTTCGTTTATTAAGTTCGTGTTTCTATTTGCACTTTCAAAAGGGTAGTACTGGATTAAAAGCAAAATCTTTTAGGTTTTTCTAATTTGTTATTGTACAAATTAATCAATAACATAATTAAAAGCTCAATTAATTGAATCGATGCTAGAATATGAATTGAAAAATTTAAAACACGTGTTGCATAAAAAAGCCCAATTTTTTGCACAGAAATTCATAGAAAGTTCATGAAATGATTACACTAAATGAAATAATTTTATATAATTTTTTACTACAAGTATGTGTTATCAATGAAACATTAGTAAGATGAGTTTATGATAAAATTGTTATATAAAGTTTAGCAGGCTTCTATATATTAATTACTGGATGGTGCAATCTATATAACACAATATATAATTCAGGAGAAACATACTTGGTAATGCAACTTCTTTTGGTGACATTATCAACATAGAATTTAGTTTATTAAAATTAAACCGAATTTAAGGATAATCAAATGAATTATAGATTCAACTATATAGTCTTCAATAGTTTTATAGTAAAAAAATCCGTCTCTGTCGAAATGATCCACTTTTTATGTGTGGAGCGATGTCGTGAAGAATGCATATCTTACGCGGATTTAATTTTGCCGCTCGCTGTAAATAAATTTTATAGAACTTGTCAGCGGAATTAAAACAATGCCAACAGCGCCTGCTATGTTCCATGAATCAAAATGCAATTGCCTCTTTGCAATTATTTTTTTATGAGAAATTATGCGCTTTTTCGAATAACTTGTATTGTTTTTAACTGCATAAACTTTATTATATTCTGCAAGCATCGAGGGCAATTGGCGATTGTTTAATGTGTTGAAATATTTTATGATAAACATTAATTTGCAGCAAAATTGAATTTTTTCACGTGATATTACAAATGATGACCTTACGTTGTTCAAGTGAGCAGTTGATATTATGTTTTATGCTTTTGCTCGATAAATGGAGCGCTAGATTGAATAATTCCATTTGCATTCTATTTCATTAATTGCTAATTCATAATATGCATTGTAAACATAAAACGTACTATTATAAATCACTTAGATATATGTTTATGCTTTTGACTTTTGTAATATGGCACATGTGGAATTCCGCCTACTTTACGACGAGTATGTTTGTTTCAAGCCGATTTATATGTTGTTGTGTTGTGTTGTGATTCAGTTGCTGAGCTCGAAGCACCCAACAACAGGTTATGTGCCACTAATTTGCATAAACTGTCATTAAAATTCATGATTTGCCGGCAGAATGGACGATTTGTTCGTTTTAACTATATGCGATTGCTGTTGTAAAATTTATTTTGAACTACAATGAATTGAAAAATCTGATTTGAGCACTTTATTTAAGAAGTTGACGCATATACTCGTCATGGAGAAGTATATACATTGCCGTGTGTGTATGCGTATATATAGACATAATTATTTGCCCTATCTAATTATTAAAATATCATTAAACACCGGACACGTGCTTATTGTTGCACGTGCCTGCATTTAATGATATGTTTAAAAATAATCTGTCATCATTGTATCAACACAGTTTTTCTATGAAAGGTAAACTCTAATTCACATAACAGTTCAATTTTTTTATTAAGAAATCAACCATGAAAAAAAGCATAAAGTAAAGACTATAGAAGCATTTTTATTTTATTTTTTTTTGTTTATTGGATTTATAAAAAAACTAGCAAACCCGACGAACTCCGTTTCGCCACCAGATGGTTTCGTGAGAAAGATGAAGAAATTTTATTTGTTTTATATTTGAAAAGGAAAAATTTGATCAGGAAGGAAAACCCGACTTATTTTTAATCACGAATTTTTTTTTAATTACTCGAATTTTTAATCACGGTGCGTGAAGTTCAGGCAATTTGCAGTAGGGCACGATGCCATGCTAAAACCTTGCGGAGCCCGAGACCTTTCCAACGAATGCAAAATTGTCGATATCGGTTCGTGCGTTCTGGAGTTATTTCGTCAGGAAGGAAAACCCGACTTATTTTTATATATATAGAAGATAAAAATTAATATGCACCATACAGTTTTAGTACAAATAAGGTGTGTTTTCAGAGTAAAGTGATTTTTGATCATAAAATAAAATAAGTTTGTAAAGGATGATATTTTATTACCCCATATATGCAAAATAATAATGAATAATTACCATTGGAAATTTAACCTTATATTAAAAATTAAACCGTTATCTTTTCTTATGTAAGAGAGAAGAGTGCCCCGTTAAACGATTTTCCCAGGACGGCGACGCAACGCCCGTAACCTAGGCCGCGCGCGACTTAAGGGCGCCTTTGTCACCGTCCCTTACCGCGGCGGCGGTGACGGCGGCGATCTCAGGGCGCGGGCGTTACCTCCTTGTCCCTAGTTATTCGTTCATCGGACTAAGATTGTGCTATAGATTTTCGACCAGGGAAAAAATTTTTGCTTGCAGGGAAAGATTAATAACCGGGTAAATGGCGTTTGGAGAAATATAATAGGTCGAAAATTACGAACAATATACTAGACTGCTACTAATTAATATTGAAACTTGAACTTAAAATTTTGTATTATGCACTTATTACTCAACACACTATGAGCCGGTAGCCAAACAGGCCAAAATGGCGAGTGTGTCAACTAAGAAATTTGGAATAAGTGCGCTTTTAAATTTAAATTAACTTTAATTGGAATGAGAAGCAAAAGTATTTAAAATAAAAAATAAGTTTATTCAGAAAGATATAAAGCAAAGTCAATATATGCAAGTGCCTTATTGCTACCAAAACCCATTTTATTTAAAAAGAATTACCAAATACAATAGTTTTTACGAGATTTTTAGTGAGTTTTATCTAGTTTTTACTAATGTAATCAAATTAATTGTAGAAAATTAAAAAATGCTCTATATCCAATTATTGCAAATCATCAAATAAATTCCGCATTACAACTACAAATTATTCAAAATGTACATACTCAAGTATATAACAGCATTCACTAGATTTTAATCAATTTTATCTAGATTTATATAAAACATAGAAGCCAGGTCCAAATTACTAAGTTATTCAAAGAAAAGTAAAAAAATCCAAAATTTACATGTTTACCACCAGGAAGAAATTACAAGTTATATTCAAAATATCATTATGTAAATATATATTATAATTTTAACTAGATTTTAGTAAATATTTTTTAGTGTTTACTTATATATACGAATTAAAATGCAAATTTTAACTCATTTTAATAAATATAAAAAATGCTAATTAGCGAAATAACAAGTATTCTTAATACTAAAATAAAGGACGAAATACTAAATGAATCGAATCTAAACTAAAACTACCATCTAACTGTTTCAATATCACATCTAAACTAATTTAAACTAAGTAACATTTGGGTAAAAACGCCTTTTTACTTGCTTAGTATTTTAAGATCGTAATTAACCAATTAATTATTATTAATTAACTAATTATAATACTAATGTTGTTAAAAAAAATGGTTTTGTTTGAAACCTACATTCAAAAGTTTATGTATGTCATTTAAGAGCAATCAGAAACGATCTTTCTCCCCATGTGTAAATTTATTAATTTAATATAATCATTTATACAAATATATAAAAATGTAATAAAAGTTTGATGATTTGGGGAGTAATGTGGCAATTCAAGTCAGGATTGATCATGAACATCAAAAAACAATAAATTGTCATGATATGTCGAATTTTATAATGATCAGATTTTTAATACAGTTTCATACATTTCTACAAAGTCTATTTTTAATTAAAAAGATTTCCGCATTTCAAGAATCATAAAAAAATATATGTCAACTATTATAAATTATCAGATTTTTACTACAATTTAATATATTTGTATCACGTCGGGGTCACCAATGTGTAAATTTATTAATTAATTATAAATTTGATACAAATATATAAAACTGTAATAAAAATCTGATCACTTATTAATAAAGATCGACATACATTGTTTTTTCCAACATTCCCTTGTAGTATACAATGTCCTTTTTCGGCCGACTATTGTAAATTCATCGAATTTGTTGAATGTCCTTTACTGGACAGTTGTAAATAAAAGAGATAATAAAAAAAAAAACTTACAATCGTGGATATATCATAACAACATATTGTTTTGTTTTTATTATTCTTGATCTAGGCTGACTCGAATGGCCACGATCTAATATTTATATCCAGCCCTGTACAAACTTTAGAAACGGCAGGCAGATGAAAGCTCTTTGTTACATTTTGTTTCCGTTGAGCTTTGGGCGGACATTATACAATCGTAGTTATGTTTCCTATCGCTACGTTTGCACAGTAGTATGTATAGAAGCTTTTCCGTAAACCGTGCGGCGCATCTTCATAGAATATCTCGCTTCTCACATGGTTGCTAGATTGCGTCAATCAAGCATTAATGCAAAATGGGTTTTCAAAATACTGCTGAGCTGTGTAACTTTAGATAGATACCATTGGTTTGCATATCTAACATATGCAAATATTGAACAAAGTTATGCGAATGAAAATGTACGGACGACAATTGTTACAAAATGCCAACAAATATAAATGCATTTGCTGGTTCTTATTGCTCATCGTAGATCTTAATTTTTTTTTTCAAAAAACTATTTCAATATATAACAAAATATTAACCGATCGTCCGAATCGACACAAAACTGGCGAGTATATTTATCTATCAGAAAGTGTTAATGTATGTCCGTTACGTAGTTATAGAATTTATTAAAACTTTCCTTCGATAACTCAGGTTTTTGGGTTATAATTTAACCCATGTAGCTATGGACTGTATTAAACACCGATTTGTTTTGAATTTGTATGTATTTGTTGCAGTTCTTATCACAATCACTGATTGTCACTAATATAAGTTATAATGAAAGAAGATATATTTATTGGTTATTTATTAAACATGTTATTTCGCGAACTTTTTTTTAGAAGTGAACAATTAGTTCCAAAAACTCTACGCTACCCCGTCTACCAGGGGTAGCAACCATCCCGTGTAAAAGCTCAATGCCATGAAGATTGTCACCTTCATGGCCAATATAATAAAACGAAAATGCGTCCGAACAGATGACACGTATATTCGTCTATCACAAAGTAAGATATCGGATGAAAAATATGGGTTTAATTTACAAAATTGAAAAATTATGATTATCCAGTGTTTGCAAAGTAAACTATTATTTATATACATAGATATATTTATAAATCAATGCTGTTTATTCAATAGTATACTATATAATATCAAATTAAGGGTGTCAATGTACGAAGAATAGAGTTTCGCGGAAAATAGGGAATCGTTTTACGTGGGCGATCAGGTCGTTGATCTTACATAAGTAGTCTTTTTATTCCAATATATGTTTTTGCTTCTTTGTTTTCCACTATATGCGTGCAATAAGAATTTTAATTCAATATTGTGATAACATTAATTGTATATATTCAATTTCTGTATAGCACAACCCAAATAAAATATAAATAACTCCCGATGTTTTCATATTTTTTCTCGGCGCGGGAAATTTACATACGTGCCGTGTATATTTTCCATCTTAAAGGCAAAAGGAAAAGTTTTTCTTGTATATACTTATCGACGGGCACGTGCTTATATTTCCAAATGTAACCATATAATATGCAGGAAAAGCATTGAGTATCGAGAAGTGCCGAAGAATCACATTTTCATCTGAAAGAAATTGCTACATGACGCATAAACGGTTCTATACAATATAGAAATCAAAATATATAAAATGTTACACTTATATATCGTGTTTTCACAGTAAAAACACATAATGAAAAATAATTGTTTTCATGATTGATGAGACCGTTATTCCAATTAGGATTTCATCTTAAAGAGTTTGTGATAAGTGCATATTGGTCTCACGTACTATTTATTGTGAATATAACGTGAACAAACAATATGCAGGTAATAATAGTATTCCAATTATTTAGCAATAATTATTTAATTAGTACTTTCATAAACCATTATATTTAAAAACGTTGTAGGTTGATAATATTTAAATCTGCATAGAATCTCTTTGGTTATTAGTCTGTCTTGCTCAGAATTTATAGTAATATATGTAAATTGCAAATCAGTTTTAATCGTATGTACTTGTACTTGTACTTGCTGAAGTCTTAATTTTATATGTTGATTGACTTGGGATTAAAGAATTGAAAACATATATTTACAAAATTCAATTGAAATTTATAATCCAATTATTACGTTAATACTACGTTTTTTAACCAGTTCTGTGTCGTCCAAATAAAGCTTATGGCGTGTATATTCGTCAACTACGAAGTAAGTTGCGTTGGTGAGATATCGGATGAAAAACATGGGTCTATTTTGCAATACACCAAAATTCTGCTACTTCTTTATGACGAGTATTTTGGTCAATCACAGTTAACTGGTTAAATAGCATATTTATCTCCATAAGTAGCGCAAGTTCAAAGACACATTTTATAATATCACCTAGAAACATTTTATTCGATAAAGATACTGACACGAAGATAAGACTTCTCACTCCAATCTGTCAATCATTAATTTATTTCTATCAAACGCACGCGATTATAAAACGAAGCATTCAAGTGAAAAAACCTTTCACGTGGTTTATTAAATAATAACATGTAATTTGATAATTATTTAATGTCACATTTCATTTTCTGCAAAACTCCCGCTTGCTTTTCAAATCAAATATGTACATACATGGGACGTCCATCATTTATTTTTCATATATCGTTCATTACTGTTACTTGAGAGTATAAGCAAGATATCCGTGCAAATATTTGAGAGAGTACACAATTCACATTATAAAACAGAGTGTATGGACTTCATTCAATCTTTAACATTTGCAGTAGACAGATTACTATCATCTTCTCGTATTCGATGTTAAAATACAAACAACTTGACTTGCCCTACAGAATGATTGATCACTATTACGGAACTAAAAATGGACATATTTTGTAGAGATAAACACTGCTTGAATATTTATAAAGTAATGTTAGAATTAGTGTTGAATTTCATATGTAAGGGAACCCCCAATAGATAACTTTATGTTCACATTTATTTTCAAGTTCCAGTTCTTATCGAATCTGTTAGATTTATTGACAATAAATTAAAAAGCTGATCCAATATTCTAAAGTGACTTTATATACGAACTCATCATAAGAAAATTCGATGGTAGAATTAAAACAACAATTATCTCTGATTTTCTAATAATCAATTAAATTTTCCTAGTTCAAGTTTCATCGTTATTCCCGACTTTTACCCTCACAGTATCAGTTTCCATTGGACTTATTATTGACTTACAATGAAATTTGATCTGCACAATATTTTACGTGACATCCATCTCTTTTAGTTGCTGTAAGATGTTTTTTATGTTAGAAATGAGTATTGAATCACCAAAATGTACCTACTTCGATTACAACGTTATGTCATCTTTGTTCTATGGCTTTTGCTGGCAACTACGTATCGTGTTACCAAATATTTTATAGCGTATTAAGTTTTGATCTACATTCACTTAAGATTCTCTATTTGTGACTTAATTTTATTGATCTTTAAATTTTTTGCAAAGATAATGAATTATTAAAGGATTCATAATCAGATTGATTGATCTTATCTATTTGAGTTTTGATCTGATTTTGGATTACAATAATAAATGGTAGTCTGCCCGAAGGCAGTGGTGAGAGCACTACAAGTCAATGATTACATTTTCCTCTCTTGTTCAATCCCATTGCCATTTTATTATTATATTCACTTTCATGCATTTTTTTCAAACTTCTGCTTCCAAGCTTCCTGGTCCTGAGTCTATCTCTTCTTAAGTAAGTCATCAATCATCTGCATTCTTCTTTTTTCCAACTTTTTTGTCCTTGTATTTTACCTTCGACAACGTTGTGTAAAAGGCACTCTTTTTGCAAAATGGACCGAACCAGTTTCTTTTCAGTAGAGTTCTTTCTTCATTTTGGTCATCTTATCTGTCCACTTTACCCTCCTCCATTCATGTCCAGCACCACATTTCAAAAAGTCTCCAGATAGTTGCAATATGATTATATAATTTAATAAATTTCAATTCTCCAATATTAAAATTAATTCTTCAATCAACTAATATATTTCCTTTTCTCCTTTCAGCATTTATCCATTCCATCAGCACCACAGTCATTCAGGGGCGCCGGTTCTTCGCCTTCTGCCGGCGCCAACGGCAACGGGCAGCAGCAGCAGCAGCAAGTCACGTTTTCCTTCACGTTGTCTTCAAATGCGGACATCGAGGGCCCCCAGGGAAGTTTCGAGTGCGTGCAAAGACGCGCGGACAGGCTCGATTCCCTGGGGGCGCTCGCTCGCAAAATGCGCATCCACGCCAACGAAGACGTCTACGAGGCGACAAGGCATCGCATGGCGGTTGCCGAGGAGAACCAGAAGAATAAATGGTAGGGAAGAAGATGATCTATTTAGTTATTATAGTCTATGTAATATTCAGTCTCAATTAAGGGGGTATTCTAGTGTTGGGCGATGAATTTTAGGTCATTTTTAAAGTGTCGTAAAGAAAGCAATGGATGTTTTTACTATCCATTTTTTTACCACTTGTTTATTAATATTATTAAAATACAATACAAAAATTAAAAAGTTGAAAATTGAAGAAACTGGCAGCTGATGAAGTGGGGGGTCTCAAAAAATTGGCACCTCAGTCTTGACATGATTTCAGCCCTCCTAGCCATCCGAAATAAAAGAAATAAAAAGATTATTAATCTACAATGATGTCGCAATCGCCCGAACTAACGATGAGTAAAAACATTTTTTTACAAATTGGCGACTGTTTGAAAAAAACTGTCTTTCTTTACTGTTTTTTGTTTCTAGAATTTTATAAATATAGTAAAAATTGCAATTTGGGGATGATGCTACTTCGGGCCAGAGATAGGTCTATAAACAAGACTCTCTGAACATTTTAAGTGAATCGGTCGAGTAGAACTTGAGAAATCGTGTCAACAGTACTGAAAAAGTCCGTTCTGAGAAAACCGCATTTAAAGTTTTGCGTGAAGTTTTTTGCTGTCAAAGTCATAAAATGATATGTCATACTTCTTTTATTTAATCTGCTATTTCTGCTTCATGCATCGGACCTTCTTCTACTTCAAAAAAACTATTTTCTGCATTTCCCTCTTCAAATCGAGCAGTTCTAGCCTCCTTTGGAGTTTGGATGTACGTATTTCAGATCGTTCAATCCGGCCATTGTCTCGTCTTACAGCAAATGAATGAGTTTCTGGCCCAATTTGTATTACCATAAGGGTCATCATTTTTAAAATTGGAAAGAAACTTTCATTGAATATGCAAACAGCAATAAATGCTGCTTTTCAAATACCCGAGATCGGGAATAAATGTTTCGGCGCGAAAATCCAAATCAACGAGTTTAGAGATTCATTATTGTTCTGAGTTTCTGTACCTATACATCGAATTAATAATTCATCTGACGATAAACTGTCTTAAATTGGTCTAATGACTTCCTATTGCCTTTTGCCCGATTAGACCCTATATCTCCGAAAATAATTCAAATTTTCAAAAACCTTCTCGTATCCATATTCTTAGATAGTTAAACTTTGAAAATATAAAATAAAAACAATCTATTTTTTTGAATTTCTACACTAGAATACCCCCTTAACCAATGAAATATTTCTTTGCACTTTGTTTCATTGTACTTTACCTAAATTCCAAACTTCTACGTAATATTTTTTAATATATGTAGTAATTCTCACAGCTGTCCTGAAATGAACAAGAAGCAAAACTGTAGGATTTTGAGCACTTTTAATCATAAGATTTAATTATTCTTTCAGTACCCGCGAGATTAAGCCCGATCAAACAGATATTGGTCGCAAGGTAAAAGTAAAACAATTACCTCACCGGCCTATGAACTCGATGAAACCTCTGACGATGGTTCATCCCCTTCACAATCAGCCATCATCCGTGACCAATGGTATCTCGAGACATCCTAGCAATCACAATAGCCGGCAACCGCCAGGATCTTCACCTCCTCCAGTATCTGCTAATAATGTTGGGTCGAGACCATCTCCACTCGGAGTACTCGGCCAGCAACAAGGACTGGGATCAAATGGTGTCTCTGGAGAATCCAATAATGGCATCAACGGATCGGGGAATGCCAAAAATGGCAGGGTATCACATGTCGGCAGGACGAATGCGTCTAATGCGCCCAAATCGGACGTCATGCGAAGGCCTATCAAGTTAGTGTTTCAAATATATTTGTCAATTTTTATCTTTAAACCTGCCCTTCCAATACTCCAACGTCCCAGTTTCTAGGTATGTATCGATGATACATTCTTGTTTACTCGTCGTTTGCTACTTCGATTATTATACCATGTTAACAATAATATACACCACTGTAACAGCATATTTTTTTAGGGAGCGCCTGATACATCTGCTGGCTCTGAGGCCGTATAAAAAGCCTGAATTATACTCTAGAATTAATCAAGGTAAGTATTTGGTTATTACTCGGTGTTATGATACACAAAAACCACGGATTATTCTCAAGAGTTAATTCAATTTTTTTAAATTTTGTAGAAGGTATCAAAGAACGGGAGAAAAACTGCATAGCTACTGTGTTGAAGCAGATATCTACTATGCGAGATAATACTTATCACTTACGTAGGAATATTTGGAACGATGTTCATGACGATTGGCCATTTTATACCATGGACGAACGAGCTTTGATGAAACGGTCAGTGTAATAGCCAAGAAATAAAACTATAGATGCGTGCAATGAAAGTTTTATAACGTTTAATTAGAACTTTCGTAAAAATAATTAGTTTGGGAACGAATAAAATGTGCGATTCGCACAATGCGAACTTAATAAAATATGAATTACAAATGTAAGACACATGAGTCGAATAATATACATAGTTAAAATTTAAAAAATCTTATAGATTGTTTCATCGTGATGCAAAAAATTTTTTGCTATTTTTTAATTAAATAAATATAGTTCTCGTGTTTAAAAATATAATACACTAGAATTACATATAATACTGATTATTATCCTTACAATATAATTTTTCATATCACTTCTTCAATATTTTCCGAGGTACAAAGGTCTAATTAGGCATTAAGCCAAACTAAACCAACTATATCACAACAAATTGCACGTATCAAATAACAACTATCGAACTACGCTCTATAAAATTTTCAGCTGATTTGTCATTGTAAAAATGCGTTTTTTGCTATTGCTCAAAAATTGGTCACCTAGTCCTTTTTACCCCATATGCAGGAAAGGGACAGCTCGGGGATAAAAAGATTTCCATTTTATTTATAATTTTGAAGAGGTTTTATAGAATAATAACTACGCTATTTCACTTACAATCTAAATATATAAATTTATTAAACATAAACAAATGTAGCAATTCTGAGTAGTATCATAAATCTTGCTTTCGTAAATATTTCTGTTATAATTTATTATAATTCATTGTTTTTGGAAATACGATTATTTCTAGCAAAATAAGTGCAAATTCTATTTAAAACTAGCTGTAAGTGGAATTCTGTCTTGAGGCTATTATGGCACCGTGCCTTAAGGCAAATTGCTGGAACTTCCCGTTGAATACTGAATGTTTTCTAATAGATTATTATAAATATTGTATCATTGTCTAATATAAAATAATAAAATAAAATCTGAAATATTTTCGATATACAAAAAACTAAAAAAAAAAAAAAAAAAAAAATGGAACAAATTTTTTTTTCCAAAATCAATTATTTTGTTAAGGCAAGCAGAAAGTTCTGTGAATCATTTAAATCGGACGCTTAGTTCTCTCAAAAACTGCTATTTTTTACATTATTAGCACCGTTCTTCAAAATGGCTGGGCCTGCCTTTGCCAAAAACTAATAAACACTTCTCCCAATCATTACTAATTGAATGTTTTTTAGATCATTCAAATCGGATACTCCGTTCTCTCTCTCCGTTTCTCTAAAATTCGATTTCTATTTTCTGCACTCTTTGCTCCGTATCTTCGAAACGGCTGGACCTGCCTTTGCCAAAAATAATCAGCTCTTTTCCCTATCAATAGAAATCGAATTTTTTTGAACCATTCAAATCCGTTGATCCGTGCGCCCTAAAACGTGACTGGAATTTGTATCCACACATACATACACACACACACACATACACACACACACACACACACACACATCCATTTTTTCTGAGGTATGTCAAAACGTTCAGAAACCTTCAAAACGTCGAGAAATGTAAAAATTTTCAATTCCGATTTTCGGCCCATTACAATAACTTACCCTACGGGAAGTTAATAAATATATCATTGGCATATTTTTTACAAGGATCAGAGAAATTCAAAGTCGCAACAATTTATCATTGGAGTTAGTATCACCATTAATTTAATTTATCTTTTTTAAAATGTCCCTTTTCAACTTATTTTACCTTTTTATTTACTATTTTCTTTTTGGTAACAACTTGCCAGTGTGAAGATTTGGATCATCCTTTTTATCACAACCATATCTAAGCTACTCTAGATGTTTTATACAAAAAAAACAGTCGAATTTAACTTAAAAATAACAACACACTTTGTAAAACAATTAAATAACGTATACTTAAAAATTCTATTTAGAAGTCGTAAACTAAATAACACCACTCAAATCGAAAACTAACAACAGGAACAAATCGGAGATTAATCATGAGAGAGAACTGCTACTCAAGTGTTATTTGCTTGATAAATTTACTGAATAGGCATTGCTAAATTTGAGGTAGCAAAGCCATCCCATGGCTTGATCATAGTATCCAGTTAAAAAAAGATCTAATAAAAACTAGTAATAAAAATACTTTTGTTAAAAATTTGACGATCTGACCTTTTATCTTGTGGTTGCGATGTTGCCCGATTCAAGGCAAAGACTGGTTACTGATCATTTGCCCTCTACTTTAAAATAGTATCGTTAAAAAATTCTACACTTTACTTATTCTTGAGATAATGATGATACACCTGAATGATACACCAACAATTTGCGGATCTGACCTTTTATCTCGTGGTTGCGATATCGCCAGATTTAAGGCGAAGACTGGTTACTGATCATTTGCCCTCTACTTTAAAATAGCATAGTTAAAAAATTTCACACTTTACTTATTCTTGAGATAATGATGATACACCTGAATGATACACCAAAAATTTGAGGATCTGACTTTTTATCTCGTGGTTGCGATATCGCCAGATTTAAGGCGAAGACTGGTTACTGATCATTCGCCCTCTACTTTAAAATAGTATCGTTAAAAAATTCTATACTTTACTTATTCTTGAGATAATGATGATACACCTGAATGATACATCAAAAATTTGAGGATCTGACCTTTTATCTCGTGGTTGCGATATCGCCAGATTTAAGGCGAAGACTGGTTACTGATCATTTGCCCTCTACTTTAAAATAGTATCGTTAAAAAATTCTATACTTTACTTATTCTTGAGATAATGATGATACACCTATAAACTCGCGGACATCTAACCTCTGCTCTACCAAATTAGTTTTCCATGTCTTGACTACAAAATTCTTCGACATTTTTAGTTAATATATACATATAATGTAAATTGATTAGTGTGTCTTTTCCCCCAGGCGGAAACCTCAGAACCTGACCCCTCCGACGAGCAGCGACGGCGGTTCGTCGGGCAGCGGTCAGAGTCCGTCTTCGACACACGCGGGCTCGCCGCCTCAGGCCATAAGCGGCAATGGCGGTGGTCCCGGAAAGCGACAGGCATCCTCGCTCCGGGACCATCATCCAGGTGGCGCCTATGACACTGGAGGAGGCGTCTGGGACGGAGGCGTAGCGCCGAAGAAGCAGCGGATATCGCACTTCAGAAAGCCGCCGATCACCTCCGAGAACAACAACAATGGCATCAACCCCGGGTCGCTGTACAACAGGCCATCTCCGCCGCCTTCGGAGAACGGAAACGGGTATGGAAACAAGTTGGCGGGAGCCGTCACGGAGAACGGATACAGGTGAGGAAAAAGAAATAATTTGTAATACAGTTTACTGCCGTAGTAGAATACGGGGTTTGTATATATATATATATCGACTAGCAAACCCGACGAACTCCGTTTCGCCACCAGATGGTTTCGTGAGAAAGATGACGGATTTTTTGTTTGTTTTATATTTGAAAAGAAAAATTTGATTTTATTATACAACAGTAATGAATTTATTTCGATTACAAAAATGAAGTGTTTTTTAGTTGAACTTCTCTAAGTAAATGAAAGTGAATCCGTTTGGGCAAATTATCCGTTTCATGGAAGTGATCTTTGGTAAACCACATTTTTTGTTTTTGGTCTGACGTTAATACAAACAAAGCGGATGGTTTTCCAACTCGTGAACTGGCAACGTATAACTGCCCATGTGAAAATGATTTTCTAAATACATAATCTATTTGAAATTTATCCCGCGATTGGCCCTGCGACTTGTTATTGCGAACGCAAGGCGAACTGGAAATTGCAATAGTTTGAAGTCAAACCAAATCGCCAGCAATTTTTTATTGAATGGTGAAATTCAGTACTTGTACATCATTATACTTTGCGGCAAGAATTGTTCGTTGACTTAACCAAGCATAATTCTGATAATTCTCACTAATGTCATTACTCGAATTTTAATTACGGTGCGTGAAGTTCCAGCAATTTGCATTAGGCACGATGCCATGCACCACTAATTTTCTTAGCTATAAACCTTGCGGAGCCCGAGACCTTTCCAACGAATGCAAAATTGTCGAAATCGATTCGTGCGTTCTAGAGTTATTTTGTCAGGAAGGAAAACCCGACTTATCTTTATATATATATAGAAGATTACTGCACAATTTGAGTGAATATAAGTACGTGGGTTATTGATGTACTAACTTATGGACCGATTCTGACGCCATGGCAGTGTCAATGTTATGGCAAGGCTATGTTAAAGAGAACTTTCCATACTAATTCGTTCTAAATATTGACAAAATCCATGTGGTTGCTGTGCAGTCTGGCGTTTTTCTCAGGTTATCAGATAGAAAACCTAACCTAGAAACCGCACAATTGTAAAAAAAAGATCTTAGATAACCGGGTCTTTCTGACTCAGTTTCATGACAGACGAGTGACGTTGCATTTTTGTGTGTGAAAACGCCTGAATGCACAGTAAATACATAACACTTTGACAGTATTCAGTATGATTCAGTAGCATATGTATGGAAGCTGGGCGTATGGTAAGTCTTGGCGTAACATGGTTGGCATAACATTGGTCTTTTGTGCGGCAGAATCGGTCCATTATATTAAAGACTGCAGGAATGAATTCAACTTTTGTGCCAAATTATTTGATCTATTTCGATATTCTTTCAGGAGAAATGTGACTGATGTGCCAAAATATTTGATCTATTTCATTAATTTTTTTTTCAGGAGAAACGTGACCGATTCCCGTGAGAGTAGCAATATGAATCCTCGATCGAGGGAAGATATTATACGTAGCAATCCTTTAAGTAGTAGTTTCATCAGTGCCGGTAATAGTGGCAACAGTAACAATAGTAATGTGAATAATGGCTTTCATTCGTCGTCGAATGGCGTTGCGTCGCAAAATGGCGGCGGTGATGACGAAAACCTCGAACCTCAGATGGCGAACGGCCGCAGCAGCAGTAACAATAACGTCAAAAAACCTATGCACACTACAGTGATACTAGTAATAATAGTTTAAGTTTTTGGTGTGATTAGAGATCCCAAGACCGTGGGTCTGGGGTACGATAGGAGTGCGGAGAATCAATATTCTAATGGCGGATATCAGGCCGCGGACAGGCAAGCCAACAGCAAAAACGATGACAAGAAACGGAATAAGATGGTGAGTTGATAATGAAAAATTTAATTTTGTTTTGGCCATGTTTTATGTGGAATTCTTTACTTTGAAGATAAAAGTATTCAAAATGAGTGATGTGCCTACTCGAATAGTTCTTGATACGAGTGATTCGAATCAGGTTGTCTCAAATGGTTCGAATCGCCTGATGATTTGACTTGGCACATCACTTCTCAAACCTTTGGAATAAATTATGCTTTTAATGTGTAAACAGGTAATTAATGTTGTGATACTGTTTTTTCCAGTACTCGAAGTCATCGCCGAGCGCAGGCAACGGGAATATAAATACTCAATCGAGCGGTGTCACGAACAGCAATAGTCCTTCAACTCTTTCAGAACGTCTTTCGGACAACACGGAGCATTCTCAGAAGTCCAACGACTGCGAACCAACGCAATTTGATTTCTCTAGGTAAAAATTCAGCATTTCAAAAGCAATCAAATCCCTTTATCATAACAATTGCTAATCTTTTTTTTCTATCTTCATAGTGAATATACCCGAATTCAGTCAATAGATCAGCGTAGGAAGTACAAACGAGAGTTCGACGAGAACTATGATGAATATCGTGATCTGCACAATGCTGTAGACCAGGTTTCACAAAGATTCGTTGCGTTAGAAGAAAGACTCAGAAGTGTCCAGCCGGATCGCGCAAGAGTACAAGGTAATATTGGCTATATTATTTAAGTACGAGTGTCGACTGTAAAACATTGATTGTGTCGACTTTCGGAAATAAAAATGTTTGTATATCTTTACGTTTCAGAGGTTTCTGAACGTAAAAAAAATGGATGTAAGTGTGTGTGTAATGTGTGTGCGTGTGTGTGTATGTGCGGATACAAATTTTCGTCAACGATTTTGCGAACATGGACCAACCACTTGAATAATTCAAAAAATATTCGATTCCTGCTGATAAGGAGACGTGCTGATTAGATTTTGGCAAAGGCAGGTCTAGCCGTTTAATCCGGTCCGATCCGAGCGTCCGATTTAAATAATTCAAAAAATTTTACTTGTCCTGCGTCTCCGGGAGATCCAATAAAAAAAGTAATAATGATACCATTTGTTGGTAAAAAATGAACATTAGACATATGTACATCGTATTATGAGATATTTTATAAAGATTATAATAATAAAAACAAATTTTGTGTACATTTATATAGGTTTCGCACCAATGTTACGTTAGAGACTACGCGCGGCGCTTACGCGCTTTGATATTTCGACTCCAACTCAGCTATGCAGAGCGATTTGCTTAATAAACTGTTTAAATTTTTCCAAAAAGTCAATTTTTTTCAAAATTTTGCAAAGTTTTTTCAATAATTTAGTTTTCGAAACGGGAAGTTCCAGCAATTTGTTTTAAGGCACGATGCCATGCACCACTAATAAGTGATAATTTTTAGTTCTGTAGAAGTGTAATTTTTATTGATAATAATAGGAAAATCTTCTAATATGTTTTTATGCCTGGTCTGCTTAGTAGTGCTACTGCGCGGCTCGCTGGCTCGTATAGCAGTTTTTCTTTGCGGGAAAGCAATCCATAGCAAAAGTGTAAAGCAATCGAAGCAATAAACCAAATAAAATATAATTTTCAGTTCATTATAATGTTTTTTTCCTATTTCAGGATATCAAACGGCAAATCGTGACCGAGTACAATCAGCATTGCAGGACTCTCGGCATACGGCCAAACTGAACCGTTACCAGTACTTGCATCACAAACTGTCGCACATCAAAAGGCTGGTCGTCGCCTACGACAACGAGATCAAATGCAAAAACCGTCTGATGCACCACCAGGAGGCATATCGATGGAGTCGCTCGCTAAAAACTCTTCTTCTTCTTCGGAACACTAGCAACACAAACGACAACTAAACTGGTCAGTAATTACAGATATTGGTCTAATCTAAACTAAACGGAAGCAAAAATAATAATAGAAATAAAAATCTATTGGTTATATAAAGATTCCTCAATTTGGAAGCTATTCTGAGAGCGTCTGTCGATTATTATTTTTTCAATAATTTCTCACATAAAAATATTAGAGCATTATTTAAGTTCAATTTTGCATTGGAACCTATTAAACATGCAATAATATTTAAAAATCTGCATTAGAAAATTATCTTTTATGATTTGTTAAATTCATTTGATAAACTCTTTTGGAATGGCAAAACATAAAATTTATATCAATTACATTTTTTCAAATTAATTTTTACATAAAATATATGAGCATTATTTACAGTTCAATTCTGCATTGGAATCTAATAGATACGCAGTAGTAAAATTAAAAAAATTGTTTTAGAAAGAAACCTTTTATGATTCGTTAAATTCATTTGATAAACTCATTTGGAAACTGAAGGGCAAAAATAAAATTTATATCATTTATATTTTTGAACTAATTCTTACATAAAAATATATGAGCATTATTTACATTTTCCTTATAAAAAATATAGGAGCATTATTTACAATTAGATTAATTACCCATTTGAAAACAAAATGCAAAAATATTAAATTTATTATATCATTTACAATATTCAAATAATTTTTACCATAAAAAATACATGAGCATTATATACAGTTCGGTGCTGTAAGGAAAATCTATCAGACCTGCATTATTACTATTCAAAATATCTTCAATGGAAAATGAAAATCTAGTTAATTCTAATAATTTCTTACATAAAAGTATATGAGCATCTTAATGAAAAAATAAAAATCTTTACAATTAGATGAAACGAAAGGCAAAAAAATGAGATTTATTCCATCGTTCACATTTTTCAATAATTTAATTAATTTTTAATAAATTGATAATAATTAATTAATTTTCAATTTTTTATAAAATATATAAGCATTATTTATAGTTCAATTCTGCAAATCTATTCATGCTGTAGTATTAAATAATCTTCCATAATCAGATAGGATGCTCATAGAAAGTACAAAATTTAGTAGTATAAAAGAACGAAATTTATTATATTATTTACATTTCTCAATTAATTGCTTACAAAATGAATTTTTATACATGCAATAATATTAAAAATATCTGCATTACAAAAATATTAGATATAAAAAGA
The DNA here is from genome assembly GCF_003426905.1 of Ctenocephalides felis. NCBI lineage: Eukaryota > Metazoa > Arthropoda > Insecta > Siphonaptera > Pulicidae > Ctenocephalides > Ctenocephalides felis. The sequence continues at coordinate 68,180,077 of NW_020537324.1, forward strand.
TAAAATTTATTAAAATATTTAAATTTCAAATTAATTAGATTCTGTCTGGAAATTTAAGGCAAGAACATGCAATAAGTTCAAACATATATTATGATTAAATAAGTTACTCATTTGTAAATCTAAAGTCAAAAAAGTTTAAAATTAACTTATAAAAAATGAAATAATAAATATAAATATTAAAAATATACTTATAAAAAATAAAATAATAAATAAAATTCTGGAAATCGCTCTTACAAAACGAATTTTTAGACATGCAGTAATATTAAAAATACCTGCATTAGAAAGATATCTTTTATGAATAAATAAATTACTTTTTTAATGAGTACAAATGAAAATTGTAAATGATATAAAAATCAATCATTTAATATTCTACCATGAATAAAATA
>NW_020537324.1:68181462-68207175 GCF_003426905.1 Ctenocephalides felis
CGTTTGCACAGTAGTATGTATAGAAGCTTTTCCGTAAACCGGCGGCGCATCTTCATAGAATATCTCGCTTCTCACATGGTTGCTAGATTGCGTCAATCAAGCATTAATGCAAAATGGGTTTTCAAAATACTGCTGAGCTGTGTAACTTTAGATAGATACCATTGGTTTGCATCTAACATATGCAAATATTGAACAAAGTTATGCGAATGAAAATGTACGGACGACAATTGTTACAAAATGCCAACAAATATAAATGCATTTGCTGGTTCTTATTGCTCATCGTAGATCTTAATTTTTTTTTCAAAAAACTATTTCAATATATAACAAAATATTAACCGATCGTCCGAATCGACACAAAACTGGCGAGTATATTTATCTATCAGAAAGTGTTAATGTATGTCCGTTACGTAGTTATAGAATTTATTAAAACTTTCCTTCGATAACTCAGGTTTTTGGGTTATAATTTAACCCATGTAGCTATGGACTGTATTAAACACCGATTTGTTTTGAATTTGTATGTATTTGTTGCAGTTCTTATCACAATCACTGATTGTCACTAATATAAGTTATAATGAAAGAAGATATATTTATTGGTTATTTATTAAACATGTTATTTCGCGAACTTTTTTTAGAAGTGAACAATTAGTTCAAAAACTCTACGCTACCCCGTCTACCAGGGGTAGCAACCATCCCGTGTAAAAGCTCAATGCCATGAAGATTGTCACCTTCATGGCCAATATAATAAAACGAAAATGCGTCCGAACAGATGACACGTATATTCGTCTATCACAAAGTAAGATATCGGATGAAAAATATGGGTTTAATTTACAAAATTGAAAAATTATGATTATCCAGTGTTTGCAAAGTAAACTATTATTTATATACATAGATATATTTATAAATCAATGCTGTTTATTCAATAGTATACTATATAATATCAAATTAAGGGTGTCAATGTACGAAGAATAGAGTTTCGCGGAAAATAGGGAATCGTTTTACGTGGGCGATCAGGTCGTTGATCTTACATAAGTAGTCTTTTTATTCCAATATATGTTTTGCTTCTTTTGTTTCCACTATATGCGTGCAATAAGAATTTTAATTCAATATTGTGATAACATTAATTGTATATATTCAATTTCTGTATAGCACAACCCAAATAAAATATAAATAACTCCCGATGTTTTCATATTTTTTCTCGGCGCGGGAAATTTACATACGTGCCGTGTATATTTTCCATCTTAAAGGCAAAAGGAAAAGTTTTTCTTGTATATACTTATCGACGGGCACGTGCTTATATTTCCAAATGTAACCATATAATATGCAGGAAAAGCATTGAGTATCGAGAAGTGCCGAAGAATCACATTTTCATCTGAAAGAAATTGCTACATGACGCATAAACGGTTCTATACAATATAGAAATCAAAATATATAAAATGTTACACTTATATATCGTGTTTTCACAGTAAAAACACATAATGAAAAATAATTGTTTTCATGATTGATGAGACCGTTATTCCAATTAGGATTTCATCTTAAAGAGTTTGTGATAAGTGCATATTGGTCTCACGTACTATTTATTGTGAATATAACGTGAACAAACAATATGCAGGTAATAATAGTATTCCAATTATTTAGCAATAATTATTTAATTAGTACTTTCATAAACCATATATTTAAAAACGTTGTAGGTTGATAATATTTAAATCTGCATAGAATCTCTTTGGTTATTAGTCTGTCTTGCTCAGAATTTATAGTAATATATGTAAATTGCAAATCAGTTTTAATCGTATGTACTTGTACTTGTACTTGCTGAAGTCTTAATTTTATATGTTGATTGACTTGGGATTAAAGAATTGAAAACATATATTTACAAAATTCAATTGAAATTTATAATCCAATTATTACGTTAATACTACGTTTTTTAACCAGTTCTGTGTCGTCCAAATAAAGCTTATGGCGTGTATATTCGTCAACTACGAAGTAAGTTGCGTTGGTGAGATATCGGATGAAAAACATGGGTCTATTTTGCAATACACCAAAATTCTGCTACTTCTTTATGACGAGTATTTTGGTCAATCACAGTTAACTGGTTAAATAGCATATTTATCTCCATAAGTAGCGCAAGTTCAAAGACACATTTTATAATATCACCTAGAAACATTTTATTCGATAAAGATACTGACACGAAGATAAGACTTCTCACTTCAATCTGTCAATCATTAATTTATTTCTATCAAACGCACGCGATTATAAAACGAAGCATTCAAGTGAAAAAACATCTCACGTGGTTTATTAAATGATTACATGTAATTTGATAATTATTTAATGTCACATTTCATTTTCTGCAAAACTCCCGCATGCTTTTCAAATCAAATATGTACAAACATGGGACGTCCGTCATTTATTTTTCATATATCGTTCATTACTGTTACTTGATAGTATAAGCAAGATATCCGTGCAAATATTTGAGAGAGTACACAATTCACATTATAAAACAGAGTGTATGGACTTCATTCAATCTTTAACATTTGCAGTAGACAGATTACTATCATCTTCTCGTATTCGATGTTAAAATACAAACAACTTGACTTGCCCTACAGAATGATTGATCACTATTACACGGAACTAAAAATGGACATACATTATAGAGATAAATACTGTTTGAATATTTATAAAGTAATATAAGAATTAGTGTTGAATTTCATATGTGAGGGAGCCCTACTTGATAGTTTTATCAAAAGAATCTTCACATTTATTTTTAAGTTTACAGTTTATTGACTCTAAATTAAGAAGGTGATCCAATATTCTAAAGTGACTGCATATACAAATTCATCATTAGAAAATTCGATGGTAGAATTGAAACATCAATTATCTCTGATTTTCTAATAATCAATTAAATTTTCCTAGTTCAAATTTCATCGTTATCCCCGACTTTTACCCTCACAGTATCAGTTTCCATTGGACTTATTATTGACTTACAATGAAATTTGATCTGTACAATATTTTACGTGACATCCATCTCTTTTAGTTGCTGTAAGATGTTTTTTATGTTAGAAATGAGTATTGAATCACCAAAATGTACCTTACTTCGATTACAACGTTATGTCATCTTTGTTCTATGGCTTTCGCTGGCATCTACGTATCGTGTTACCAAATATTTTATAGAGTATTAAGTTTTGATCTACATTCACTTAAGATTCTCATTTTGTGTCTTGATTTTATTGGGCTTTCAATTTTTTGCAAAGGTAATATTACTTGATGAATCATCAATCAAATCATCAATGATGATTATAATCAGATTGATTGATCTAAAGTATTTAAGTTTGGATTCTAATATTAAATAGAAGGCAGATCCATATTGTGAGAGCACTACAAGTTAATGATTACTGTTTTTTGTTGAAATGTAAAGCTGAAGGACCAGATAGAATTTGTGGCTTTATCAACCGTTTTAAATTGTAAAGATTGATTAATAACAAGAAGATTTACACTAATTTATTTTAGACAGTAAAATTGACATTGGTTTTATGGTATTTGTATAGTATTTGAGTATTTGATGATATTTGAGTTTTTGATGTTGATAGTTTCGCGACCTGGTCTAGACTATGCCTGTGTGCCTTCAGGTACCTAGAGGGTCATTTTATTGCCGATCTTGAGTCGCAAATGTCCATGCATCGCTGTAAGATGCAATTCTTTCGCTGCTAAAATTAATGCGACGTTGTCACGTCTATTTTGGCGCGAACAAAAACCTTTTCTTCTCTTGTTCATTAATTTCATTGCCATTTTATTACTTACATACATTCACCTTCATGCATTTTTTTCCAAACTTCTGCTTCCAAGCTTCCTGGTCCTAAGTCTACCTCTTCTTGCGTAAGTCAACAATCATCTACATTCTTCTTTTTCCCAATCCTTTTGTCCTTGTATTTTACCTTCGGCGACTTTGTGTAGAAGGCACTCTATTTGCAGAATGGGTCCGAATCACTGCTCAGTAGGATTCTTTCTTCATTTGGTCATCTTATCTGTCCACTTCATCTTCTCCATTCATGTCCAGCACCACATTTCAAAAAGTCTCCAGATAGTTGCAATCTGATTACATAATTTAATAAATTTCAATTCTCCAATATCAAAAATAATTCAATCAACTAATATATTTCTTTTATCTTCTTTCAGCATTTATCCATTCCATCAGCACCACAGTCATTCAGGGGCGCCGGTTCTTCGCCTTCTACCGGCGCCAACGGCAACGGGCAGCAGCAGCAGCAGCAAGTCACGTTTTCCTTCACGTTGTCTTCAAATGCGGACATCGAGGGCCCCCAGGGAAGTTTCGAGTGCGTGCAAAGGCGCGCGGACAGGCTCGATTCCCTGGGGGCGCTCGCTCGCAAAATGCGCATCCACGCCAACGAAGACGTCTACGAGGCGACAAGGCATCGCATGGCGGTTGCCGAGGAGAACCAGAAGAATAAATGGTAGGGAAGAGGATGATCTATTTACTTATTGTATTTACTTATCTATATAATATTCAGTCTCAATTAAGGGGGTATTCTAGTGTAGAGCGATGAATTTTAGGTCATTTTTAAAGTGTCGTAAAAGAAAGCAATGAATGTTTTTACTATCAATTTTATTACCACCTGTTTATTAATATTATTAAAATAAAATACAAAAATTTAAAAAAAAGTTGAAAATTGAAGAAACTGGCGTGGGTGATCTCAAAAATTGGCACCTCAGTCTTGACATGATTTCAGCCCTCCTAGCTATCTGAAATAAAAGAAATAAAAAGATTACTAATCTACAATGATTTCGCAATCGCCCGAACTAGCGATGAGTAAAAATTTTTTTTTACAAATTGGCGACTGTTTGAAAAAAGTCTTTCTTTACTGTTTTTTAAGTATCTAGAATTTTTTAAATATAGTAAAAATTAGAATTTGGCGGGCTACAGATAGGTCCATAAACAAGACTCTCTGAACATTTCAAGTGAATCGGTCGAGTAGAACTCGAGAAATCGTGTCAACAGTACTGAAAAAGTCTGTTCTGAGAAAAACGCATTTTAAGTTTCGCGTGAAGTTTTTTTCTGTCAAAGTCATAAAATGATATGTCATACTTCTTTTATTCTGCCATTCCTGCTTCATGCATCGGACCTTCTTCTACTTCAAAAAAACTATTTTCTGCATTTCTCTCTTCAAATCGGGCAATTCTAGCCTCCTTTGGAGGTTGGATGTACGTATTTCAGATCGTTCATTCCGGGCATTGTCTCGTATTACAGCAAATGAGTGAGTTTCTGGCCCAATTTGCATTACCATAGGGGTCATCATTTTTAAAATCGGAAAGAAATCTTAATTTAATATGCAAACAGCAATAAATGTTGCTTTTCAAATACCCGAGATCGGGAATGAATATGTTTCGGCTCGAAAATCAAAATCAACGAGTTTAGAGATTCATTATTGTTCTGAGTTTCTGAACCTATACATCGAATTAATAATTCATCTGACGACAAACTGTCTTAAATTAGTCTAATGACTTCCTAATGCCTTTTGTCCGATTAGAACCTGCCAAACCAGTTTGGAGACCGAATCAGTAAAATGCCTATATCTCCGAAAATAATTCAAATTTTCAAAAACCTTCTCGTACCCATATTCTTATATGTTTAAACTTTGAAAATATGAAATACAAAAAATCGATTTTTTTGAATTTCTACACTAGGATGCCCGCTTCAATGAAATATTTCTTTTGCGTTATTTTTAATAGTTGCGCTTTGTTTCATTATACTTCACCTAAATTCCAAACACTTTCGTAATATTTTTTAATAAATGTAGTAATTCTCACAGCTGTCCTTAAATAGACAAGAAGTAAAACTGTAGTATGTTGACTATTTTTATTAATAAGATATAATTATTCTTTCAGTACCCGCGAGATTAAGCCCGATCAAACAGATATTGGTCGCAAGGTAAAAGTAAAACAATTACCTCACCGGCCTATGAACTCGATGAAACCTCTGACGATGGTTCATCCCCTTCACAATCAGCCATCATCCGTGACCAATGGTATCTCGAGACATCCTAGCAATCACAATAGCCGGCAACCGCCAGGATCTTCACCTCCTCCAGTATCTGCTAATGTTGGGTCGAGACCATCTCCACTCGGAGTACTCGGCCAGCAACAAGGGCTGGGATCAAATGGTGTCTCTGGAGAATCCAATAATGGCATCAACGGATCGGGGAATGCTAAAAACGGCAGGGTATCACATGTCGGCAGGACGAATGCGTCTAATGCGCCCAAATCGGACGTCATGCGAAGGCCTATCAAGTTAGTGTTACAAATATATTTGTCAATTTTTATCTTAAAACCTGCCCTTCCAATACTCCATCGTCCCAGTTTCTAGGTATGTATCGATGATACATTCTTGTTTACTCGTCGTTTGCTAGTTCAATTATTATGCTATTACCAAATAATATACACCACTGTAACAGCATATTTTTCAGGGAGCGCCTGATACATCTGCTGGCTTTGAGGCCGTATAAAAAGCCTGAATTATACTCTAGAATTAATCAAGGTAAGTATTTGGTTATTACTGGGTATTATGATACACAAAAACCACGGATCGTTTTCAAAAGTTAATTAAATTTTTTTTAAATTTTGTAGAAGGTATCAAAGAACGGGAGAAAAACTGCATAGCCACTGTGTTGAAGCAGATATCTACTATGCGAGATAATACTTATCACTTACGTAGGAATATTTGGAACGATGTTCATGACGATTGGCCATTTTATACCATGGACGAACGAGCTTTGATGAAACGGTCAGTGTAATAACCAAGAAATAAAACTATAGATGCGTGCAATGAAAGTTTTATAACGTTTAATTAGAACTTTCGTAAAAATAATTAGTTTGGGAACGAATAAAGTGTGCGAACTTAATAAAATATGAATTACAAATGTAATAGACATATGCGTCGAATAATATTCATAGCCCAACTTAAATTTTTTTTATAGATTGTTTCATCGTGAGACAATTTTTTTAATTATATTTTATTAATAAATAAATATAGTTTTCATGTTTAAAAATATAATACACTACAAATACATATAATACTGATTATTATCCTTACAATGTAAGTTTTTATATCACTTTCTAAATATTTTCCGAGGCACAAAGGTCTAATTTAGCTTAAAACCAAATAAACTATATCACAAAAAATTGCACACATCAAATAACAACTATCGAACTACGCTCTATAAAATTTTCAGCTGATTTATCATTGTAAAAATGCGTTTTTTGCTATTGTTAAAAAAATGGTAACCTAGTCTTTTTACCCTATAGACAGGGTAGGTAGGGACAGCCAGAGGCCAAAAAGATTCTCCATTTTATTTCTAATTTTGAAGAGGTTTTACGGAATAATACTATATTAGTTACAATCTTATTAACATAAAAAAATATATAGCAACTCTGACTAGTATCATAAATCTTGTTTTCGTAATTATCTCTGTTTGATCTATTATAATTCATTGTTTCTTGAAATACAATTATTTCTAGCAAGATAAGTGCAAATTCTATTTAAAATAAATATTTCATTGGCATATTTTCTACAAAGATCAGAGAAATTCAAAGTCATAACAATTTATCATTGGAGTTAGTATCACCATCAATTTAATTTATCTTTTTTAAAATATCCTTTTTCAACTTATTTTACCTTTTTATTTACTATTTTCTTTTTGGTAACAACTTGCCAGTGTGAAGGTTTGGGTCATCCTTTTTATTACAACCTTATCTAAGCTATGCTAGAGGTTATATACAAAAAAAAATGTTGAATTTTACTTAAAAGTAACAACAAACTTTATAAAACAATTAAATAGCGTATACTTAAAAATTCTATTCAGGTGTCGTAAACTAAATAACACCGCTCAAATCGAAAAAAAACTAACAACAGGAACAAATCAGAGATTAATCGTGAGACAGAACTGCTTCTCAAGTGTTATTTGCTTGATAAATTTATTGAATAGGCATGGCTAAATTTCAGGTAGCTTCATGAATTTATTGTTCATTACCTACTATCCAAAAAGCAATTTAGCAAAGCCATTCCATGACTTGATCATAGTATCCAGTTAAAAAAAGATCTAATAAAAACTAGTAATAAAAATACTTTTGTTAAAAATTTGACTATCTGACCTTTGATCTCATGGGTACGATATCGCCTGATTTAAGACGGCTGGTTATTGATCATTTGCCCTCTACTTCAAAATAGTATTGTTAAAAAAATCTACTCTTTACTACATGAATTTATTACACTTTACCTGAAAAAAATGGTATATAAATGGTTAAGTGTGTTTATATAATTTTCCCGAGATTTTTTGATATTTCGTTGCTAAGAACAAAATTTTAAGTCAGTTATCCCTATGGCAATTTACTGTTTATTACCTACTATCCAAAAAGCAATTTAGCAAAGCCGTCCCACTACTTGACCATAGTATCCAGTTAAAAAAAGAGATCTAATAAAAACTACTAATAAAAATACTTTTGTTAAAAATTTGACAATCTGACATTTTATCTCGTGGTTGCGATGTCGTTCGATTAAAGGCGATAGCTAGTTACTGATCCGTTGCCCTCTACTTTAAAATAGTATCGTTAAAAAAATCTACACTTTACTCATTCTTGTGATAATGATGGTACACCCATAAACTCGCAGACATCCAAGCTTTGCTCTCGCAAATTTTGTATCGTTAAAAAATTCTACACCTTACTTATTCTCGAGATCATGATGATACACTTATAAACTCGCGGACATCTAACCTCTGCTCTACCAAAATTATTTTCATGTCTTGTCTACAAAATTCTTCGACATTTACACCTAACAATTTCTAGTCAATGTGTGCATATAACGTAAATTGATTGATGTGTCTTTTCCCCCAGGCGGAAACCTCAGAACCTGACCCCTCCGACGAGCAGCGACGGCGGTTCGTCGGGCAGCGGTCAGAGTCCGTCTTCGACACACGCGGGCTCGCCGCCTCAGGCCATAAGCGGCAATGGCGGTGGTCCCGGAAAGCGACAGGCATCCTCGCTCCGGGACCATCATCCAGGTGGCGCCTATGACACTGGAGGAGGCGTCTGGGACGGAGGTGTGGCGCCGAAGAAGCAGCGTATATCGCACTTCAGAAAGCCGCCGATCACCTCCGAGAACAACAACAATGGCATCAACCCCGGGTCGCTGTACAACAGGCCATCTCCGCCGCCTTCGGAGAACGGAAACGGGTATGGAAACAAGTTGGCGGGAGCTGTGACGGAGAACGGATACAGGTGAGGAAAAAGAAATAATTTGTAATACAGTTTACTGCCGTAGAATACGGGGTTTGTATATATATATATATCGACTAGCAAACCCGACGAACTCCGTTTCGCCACCAGATGGTTTCGTGAGAAAGATGACGGATTTTTTGTTTGTTTTATATTTGAAAAGAAAAAATTTGATTTTATTATACAACAGTAATGAATTTATTTCGATTACAAAAATGAAGTGTTTTTTAGTTGAACTTCTCTAAGTAAATGAAAGTGAATCCGTTTGGGCAAATTATCCGTTTCATGGAAGTGATCTTTGGTAAACCACATTTTTTGTTTTTGGTCTGACGTTAATACAAACAAAGCGGATGGTTTTCCAACTCGTGAACTGGCAACGTATAACTGCCCATGTGAAAATGATTTTCTAAATACATAATCTATTTGAAATTTATCCCGCGATTGGCCCTGCGACTTGTTATTGCGAACGCAAGGCGAACTGGAAATTGCAATAGTTTGAAGTCAAACCAAATCGCCAGCAATTTTTTATTGAATGGTGAAATTCAGTACTTGTACATCATTATACTTTGCGGCAAGAATTGTTCGTTGACTTAACCAAGCATAATTCTGATAATTCTCACTAATGTCATTACTCGAATTTTTAATTACGGTGCGTGAAGTTCCAGCAATTTGCATTAGGGCACGATGCCATGCACCACTAATTTTCTTAGCTATAAACCTTGCGGAGCCCGAGACCTTTCCAACGAATGCAAAATTGTCGAAATCGATTCGTGCGTTCTAGAGTTATTTTGTCAGGAAGGAAAACCCGACTTATCTTTATATATATATAGAAGATTACTGCACAATTTGAGTGAATATAAGTACGTTGGTTATTGATGTACTAACTTATGGACCGATTCTGACGCCATGGCAGTGTCAATGTTATGGCAAGGCTATGTTAAAGAGAACTTTCCATACTAATTCGTTCTAAATATTGACAAAATCCATGTGGTTGCTGTGCAGTCTGGCGTTTTTCTCAGGTTATCAGATAGAAAACCTAACCTAGAAACCGCACAATTGTAAAAAAAAGATCTTAGATAACCGGGTCTTTCTGACTCAGTTTCATGACAGACGAGTGACGTTGCATTTTATGTGTGAAACGCCTGAATGCACAGTAAATACATAACACTTTGACAGTATTCAGTATGATTCAGTAGCATAATGTATGGAAGCTGGGGCGTAACATGGTCTTGGCATAACATTGGTCTTTTGTGCGGCAGAATCGGTCCATTATATTAAAGACTGCAGGAATGAATTCAACTTTTGTGCCAAATTATTTAATCTATTTCGATATTCTTTCAGGAGAAATGTGACTGATGTGCCAAAATATTTGATCTATTTCATTAATTTTTTTTTCAGGAGAAACGTGACCGATTCCCGTGAGAGTAGCAATATGAATCCTCGATCGAGGGAAGATATACGTAGCAATCCTTTAAGTAGTAGTTTCATCAGTGCCGGTAATAGTGGCAACAGTAACAATAGTAATGTGAATAATGGCTTTCATTCGTCGTCGAATGGCGTTGCGTCGCAAAATGGCGGCGGTGATGACGAAAACCTCGAACCTCAGATGGCGAACGGCCGCAGCAGCAGTAACAATAACGTCAAAAAACCTATGCAACACTACAGTGATACTAGTAATAATAGTTTAAGTTTTGGTGTGATTAGAGATCCCAAGACCGTGGGTCTGGGGTACGATAGGAGTGCGGAGAATCAATATTCTAATGGCGGATATCAGGCCGCGGACAGGCAAGCCAACAGCAAAAACGATGACAAGAAACGGAATAAGATGGTGAGTTGATAATGGAAAATTTAATTTTGTTATGGCCTGGCGACTTTTATATTATTTTGAAGACAAATGTATTTAAAACGAGTGAAGTGTCTCTCAAATGGTTCGAATCGCCTGATTTGACTTGGCACATCACTTCTCAAAACGTTTGGAATAAATCATGCTTTTAATGTGTAAACAGGTAGTTAATGTTGTTATTTTTTTCCAGTACTCGAAGTCATCGCCGAGCGCAGGCAACGGGAATATAAATACTCAATCGAGCGGTGTCACGAACAGCAATAGTCCTTCAACTCTTTCAGAACGTCTTTCGGACAACACGGAGCATTCTCAGAAGTCCAACGATTGCGAACCAACGCAATTTGATTTCTCTAGGTAAAAATTCAGCATTTCAGAATCAATCAAATTCCTTTATCATAACGATTGCTAATCTTTTTTTTCTATCTTCATAGTGAATATACCCGAATTCAGTCAATAGATCAGCGTAGGAAGTACAAACGAGAGTTCGACGAGAACTATGATGAATATCGTGATCTGCACAATGCTGTAGACCAGGTTTCACAAAGATTCGTTGCGTTAGAAGAAAGACTCAGAAGTGTCCAGCCGGATTCGCAAGAGTACAAGGTAATATTGGCTATATTTATTTAAGTACGAGTGTCGACTGTAAACATTGATTGTGTCGACTTTCGGAAATAAAAATGTTTGTATATTTTTACGTTTCAGAGGTTTCTGAACGTAAAAAAATGGATGTAAGTGTGTGTGTAATGTGTGTGCGTGTGTGTGTATGTGCGGATACAAATTTTCGTCAACGATTTTGCGAACATGGACCAACCACTTGAATAATTCAAAAAATATTCGATTCCTGCTGATAAGGAGACGTGCTGATTAGATTTTGGCAAAGGCAGGTCTAGCCGTTTAATCCGGTCCGATCCGAGCGTCCGATTTAAATAATTCAAAAAGCATTTTACTTGTCCTGCGTCTCCGGAGATCCAATAAAAAAAGTAATAAATGATACCATTTGTTGGTAAAAAATGAACATTAGACATATGTACATCGTATTATGAGATATTTTATAAAGATTATAATAATAAAAACAAATTTTGTGTACATTTATATAGGTTTCGCACCAATGTTACGTTAGATGACTACGCGGCGCTTACGCGCTTTGATATTTCGACTCCAACTCAGCTATGCAGAGCGATTGCTTAATAAACTGTTTAAATTTTTCAAAAAAAGTCAATTTTTTTCAAAATTTTGCAAAGTTTTTTCAATAATTTAGTTTTCGAAACGGGAAGTTCCAGCAATTTGTTTTAAGGCACGATGCCATGCAACACTAATAAGTGATAATTTTTAGTTCTGTAGAAGTGTAATTTTTATTGATAATAATAGGAAAATCTTCTAATATGTTTTTATGCCTGGTCTGCTTAGTAGTGCTACTGCGCGGCTCGCTGGCTCGTATAGCAGTGTTTTCTTTGCGGAAAGCAATCCATAGCAAAAGTGTAAAGCAATCGAAGCGATAAACCAAATAGCATACAGTTTTTAGTTCATTATAATGTTTTTTTCCTATTTCAGGATATCAAACGGCAAATCGTGACCGAGTACAATCAGCATTTGCAGGACTCTCGGCATACGGCCAAACTGAACCGTTACCAGTACTTGCATCACAAACTGTCGCACATCAAAAGGCTGGTCGTCGCCTACGACAACGAGATCAAATGCAAAACCGTCTGATGCACCACCAGGAGGCATATCGATGGAGTCGCTCGCTAAAAACTCTTCTTCTTCTTCGGAACACTAGCAACACAAACGACAACTAAACTGGTCAGTAATTACAGATATTGGTCTAAACGAAAGCAATACGGTAATAAAAATGAAAATTATTTGGTTATATAATGGTTCCTCAATTTGGCAGCTATTCTGAGTGTCTGTCATTTACATTTTTCAAATAATTTTTTACACAAAAATATATGAGCATTATTTACAGTTCAATTCTGCATTGGAATCTAATAGATACGCAGTAAAATTAAAAAAATTGTTTTAGAAAGAAACTTTTTATGATTCGTTAAATTCATTCGATAAACTCATTTGGAAACCAAAAGGCAAAAATAAAATTTATATGATTTACATTTTTTCAAAATAATTTTTACATAAAATATATGAGCATTATTTACAGTTCAATTCTGCATTGGAATCTAATAGATACGCAGTAAAATTAAAAAAATTGTTTTAGAAAGAAACCTTTTATGATTCGTTAAATTCATTCCATAAACTCATTTGGAAACCAAAAGGCAAAAATAAAATTTATATGATTTACATTTTTTTGAATTAATTCTTATATAAAAATATATGATCATTATTTACAATTCCTTTATAAATATATTATTACAAGCATTATTTACAACTTCATTAATTGCCTATCTGGAAACGAAATGCAAAATATTAAATTTATTATATCATTTACAATATTCGAATAATTTTTTACATAAAAATAAATGAGCATCATTTACAGTTCGATGCTATAACGAAATCTATTAGACATGCATTAATAATTAAAATATCTTCAATGGAAAATGAAAATCTTTTATAGTTATTTCAAATAATTTCTTACATAAAAATATTTGAGCATCTTTAAGGAAAAATGAAAATCTTATACAGTTAGATGAAAAGAAAGGCAAAAAATGAGATTTATTCTATCGTTCACATTTTTCAAATAATTTGAGTTTTAATCAATCGGTAATAATTAATTAATTTTCAAATTTTTATAAAATATTAGCGTTGTTTATAGTTCAATTCTGCAAATCTAGACATGCTGTAATATTAAAAATTCTTTCATAATTAGATAGGAAACTCATTGAAAGTACGAAAATATAGTATGAAAAATAAAATGAGTTATATTATTTACATTTCTCAATTAATTTCTTACAAAATGAATTTTTATACTTGCAATAATATTAAAAATATCTGCACTACGAAAATTTTTCATGATTCGATAAAGTACCCATTTTGAAAAGGAAGGGCAAAAAATTAAGTTTATAATAACATTTACATTTCAAATGATTTCTTACATAAAGGTATTATTTTTACTTCAAATCTGTCTGATAATTTTATAATATATTTTATGATTAAATAAGTTGCTTGTGTGAAAATCGAAAGTCAAAAAATATAAAATAAAATATTAAATACAATTTTAAAAAATGATATAATAAAAAAATTAGAAAAATAAAACTATAAAAAATAAAATATTTTATATAATTTACATTTCTCAAATAATTTCTTAAAAAACAAGTTTTTAAACATACAATATATTATAATATTAAAAATATCTGCATTAGAAAGATATCTTTTATGAATAAATAAATTACTTATTTAATGACTACAAATGAATATTGTAAATGATATAAAAATCAATTATTTAATATTCTACTTTGTAATAGAATATTACAACTGGACCAAAATGTCTTTACGCAATGCTCAAATAAATTTATCGAATTATAAAAAATTATCATTGATCATAAATGATACAATAAAACTTTTTGCAAAAAATAAATATTAAATTCAAAATGTCAATAATGCTTTATTATTTGAAATTCATGCATTCAAATGCTTGATTGAACTACTATTAAATGCAATATTGCTACTGGACCAAATATCATTAGTCAATGCTCAAATATATTTATTGAATTTTTAAAAATTACCATAATTGTAAACAATATTGAACTCAAGCTGCTAAGAATGCTCTATAATTGAAAATTTGTTTATTCGTGTGATAATTGTTTATGAGTGAATTTTTCAAAAATAGTACATGAGAGAAATGTCGATGAGAACCAGAATTTCTGCAAATTGATGAATTCTTTAATCAAATGAAAATGAAAGCAGCTATTAAATAAATTAATATATAACTTTTGCTTCTGATCTTTACATCTGTTTGTGTTCATGTGTCTCCGTTGAGAAAAATGCAAGCGACGTACTGAAGATATTTAGTCATCGTTATTCGTTATTAAACAAAAAATAGGAATTTTTGATTAGAGTTATATAATGCATATATAAATATAGGAGAATTTTGATACGTAGAGTATATGTGTATTACAACGTGTGCTTGCTGTAAAAATGTTCTGGCAGGTCAAAAAATGCTAACTGAAACTATGTAAAAATATATTATTGGGAGTGTGTGTAATATGTAAGTCCAGCAGAATAAAACATACGTTAATTATCTTATTAATTCAATATATTTTTTTCGACAGTGTGGATAAAATTATTTCAATAGTTGCTTTTCCAAGCGCACACTCTGAGAAATAAATCCGATTTACTCTAAATATAATTTTCCGTCATTAAAGAACTCAAGTGTCGTCCAGTTTAAAATCCATCCTCGTGATTAAAACTGATTTGTTATGTTTTCTTTCGAAGAAATAACTTCGTCCTCTAGGTTTAAATACTGTCCTCCTCCAGTACGTTATTTGATAATAAAACAAAAAGCTGTTTGTTTTTTAAGTCCATTAAATAATTTAGATCGTTATCGAATAAATTTCTATGCCATAAAATTTGGATTCGCCAAAATGATAAAATAATATATTTTTCCGTCCGGTCCAAATTTTTTGGCGCGAAACTGTCGTCCGCCGGAAATGGATTCATTTGAATTTTGAATTTTTAAAATAACGTGCTTCCATTTTACGCGATCTTACACTTCCAGTAAATTCTTTATAAACTTCTATCCAGTTATTGAAACCTTTTTTAACAAAGGAAAGTGCCAAAAACCCAAGCCAATTTAAATTTTTGTTAAAACAATTTGTAAATTTTTGTTCAAGTTATAGTTTATAAGCATACACTATATACCTCTTTTTTATGAAGTTGTTTTTTTTTTGATATTTTGATATTAATCAGATCCCGTGAAATAATAAATTTGATCAGCCTGTTGAATTGTTAGACAATGTTATTTAATAACGGATCAAAGTGTGTTCAGAGAAATGTTATGCTTGAGGAACTTGGGTGATTGCCATAAATATTTTCAACACGAGAAAAAGGCTATCCATTGATCATGTGATTAAAAGGATTTTTGGATCCTTCCTTTTGATGATATTCAAAATTACTCTCCTTATCCATCCGGCATCAAAATTACTTTCCTTATCCATCCGGCACGTGTATTTTGAGTACCTAGAAAAAATCCTAAAACTTTTGGAATTTTTTCTAGGTACTCAAATTACAGGTAAAAAATAAATACCCGTGATATCTTTATATACCAGACGTGATATCTCTTCATTTTTATGTCTAATTTACCTCACCTGATTAATGGAAAGCCCTTAATTGATTTCACTCACCATTAGCAGACAAAATATAGACACTCAAAGTGTATTATAAGCATTTCGTTGGTTGTGCTAGATAAAATGTAAATTTTATTTAAAAAAAAGATTGTATCACTATTATTATTATTAATTATTAATTAATAAAATTACTTTAATACATGTAAGCGTTACTAAAGACTAAATGTGTGAACTATTAAGTTTAATAGGATTGTTCTTATGTTATGAGAGATGATGATATCTTCTTTAAAAAAAATCGATGATGTGTATTCTCGCCTGTCCGAAATTTTTGGAGTCTTTTGTGAAACCATGACATAAATACTACAAATTAAAGAAATAACAACAATATTATTATTGTTTCTTGTTAATGTTTGGACTCTGCAAGAGAATATGATATGATATGATATATCCCTTAGTAGATCTTACAAACGACGACCTTGGATTGAACCTTGACTTATCTCTTAGAATGTAGTTTATAAAAAAGATGCATAAAATATAAAAACAATTAAAAAAATTAAATACTTGAAAAGGGCGTTATTACAATCGTCTGTTAGTGTTTTATGTTAAATATGAATACAGTACCAATATGATGATAAACATAAAAATCTTAAATATTTTTGGGTCCTACTTGTAACAAACTTTTGTATAAATATTGTAATTTAAAATGCATATATATATTCTTACTTACCAAATATTTAGATGTTTCTGATTTAATATGGCATTTCGAAAAACCACATCACGCACCAAATTATAATAGATACTGATGTAATCAGTTTTTCTGATATATGCATATAAGTAGGTAAAAAAGTATTTTTGAAACAAAAAAATAATATAGTGTTTTATGAAATTTATGGTTCAAAGGTTGTTCTGATTTGTTTAAATATTTATGTACATATGTGTATATCTTCATTTAGTTTGAAAATCAGTTCTTAATTGTGTGCTCGAATGATGAAGAAACATGTAGGTACTTACATTTACACGCATACGTACATAAACATATAGTTATTTTGGTTTTAAAAAAAAGCGAAGTGTATATAAATATGCTTTGATGTATATATGAATATATTTATATACATGTAGTGCATTTATTATTTGTTATATATACATGAATCAATATTGTAAATGCATATCCATACTTGTAAATAACAAAAGAAATCAAAACTCTATTTTTAGTTATTGAATAGTCTTAATTTGTAAATGTACACTGTGCTGAAATCAGAGAGAGAGTATCTATAATTACTTGACATAGGTTTTGGCTTCATTCAAATACTAGTCTTCTAACTTAATATTTATCAAATAAGGTCCTGTATCAAGTTCTGCATTCTGTACTATCGATATATTATCAATACATGAACCATGTACAAAAAACCTTTTACTATCCACAGTGTACATAATCTAAGTTATCATATTTGAATTTTGATGATATGAAGACTGTCTTTATCCACAAATGGCATGGATCTTTTGATTGTATAATAACCATATGATGGATTTAAGAATTTCCTACATATTTATAAAATATTTGTTATCAAACAACTTATCAATTTGCTTCAGATATATATAAAGTTTACGACACGTATCAAACAAAAGCATATCTGAGACACAATCGTTTGGTTTATTTAATTAATCGAAAGCTGTACTGAAAGTTTTCGATTAAAGTTATCATAAGAGAAGTGCTTTAATTTGAAGTATTCTATTGTGATGTGCATGATCTATTATTATGGAAATAATTTTGTTTATATTTCTTGCTGTTGATGATTTTTTTTGTGTACCAGGTTGATAAAAGCTGTGTTATATGTTTCATGATTTTGTTAATTTTTTTGTTTTCTTGCATAAAAAGAATTGATTTAATTTTTCTTATATCAATGTTGTCAAAAGATTTATAGTTTGTATGTATATTTAGGAGCATATCAAAAATGCAATATTATTATGTAAATTTTCAGATAGATTTTTGAGTTGATAATAAATTTGTTAAATTGTAAAAATTAGCATATCAGTTATTTTACACGCAGCCTCATATATATGTTCCTTGTAATTTAAAAAACAATGTTTGGAATTTATAAATACATGCTATTTTATTAAATTGTTTTTATAATAATAAAATAGAATGTGTATATTGCAAATATGTAAAGGTACTAAATAAAATATATTTGTTTATGTAAATATACTTCGTAAATAAAGTAAACGCAAATAAATTCTTATAATGAAAATTCAAATTATTCATTGCCATGACCTTAACCATTAGCCTTAAGTTAATCTGTTAATATTGTGAATATTATTTTGTACAGAAAACAAGTGTTTATTTTTATAAGCTGATACCAGTCAGTGTATAATTTATTTATAAGAATATATTATAAATTATGGAGGCATTTGGATTTCATTATAAGATTTGTTATTGCTACGTTTGTGAAAATTTCTTATTTTATTGCAAGTGGCATTTATATATTTATTGTTTAATCTCTTCTAAACTTCTGTAAAGTTATTTATGAAACACATAGAAATAAAAATCTGAGATAGAAATGTCACCGTAACATTAAATGTACCAAATAATTCAAGTGTGTCTAAATATCATGCTTTGATAGAAAAATAAACAAATTTTATACTATATTATCGGTGTTGTAAATAATTAATGTCATAGAGTACATTTTTGAAATTGAAAAACAAAACAAATATGTAGAATTAGTGCCTGTAAAATTTTCACAATATTTTAGTGGCCTTTTATGATTTTAGTTAGCCAGAGCAATAAATACTTTAAACATGCTAAATGTGTAATTCAAAACAAATGCTTCTTCTAAATTTAAATATCGGGTAAAATGTAATCATAGCTCAAAGGTAACAGTGAGAAATATACATACTAATATAATTATTACCAATGTAAAATATATATATATTCATATTTATTGAAAAGTGAGTGAATGATGAAGTAGTTTGTTATTGAAATACATCTTAAGAACTATGCCACTTGGGAATTAAATTGTGCCTGTTGAAATGAAAAGAAGATTTTTTATATTAACGTGAATTGTCAAACTCATAATTAAATTAATTAACAACAGTAGTGTAATATGTTAGATCCATTATTTATAGAGAATGATTAAGTCAATGTGGAAGTCTTGTAAATTTAGTTATAAATAATATGAACTAAATGAAACTTATATAAAATAAATAAATATTATGCATGCAGCAATAAAAAGGGTTTATTTATTTCAAAATTTTGAACTCAAAAACAGGAATTCCAAATCGTATAATAATTCTAATTCAAATCACGATTTTGAATTTTTGCGCCATGAAGTTGCCGCCATTGTTTTCTTTGGGTTAACCAATCGCAGCAGTTGGCAACAAATTGACATTTGACGTATGCGGATCAAAACTTAGTAAATAAAAAATAAGTTTACGTATGTAATTTTTGCACAATTATGGCCTCCGGAGAAAACGAGGTTTGAAAATAACATTTTACACGTTTTGTTTTCATAAAAACACTTAAACCCAATTATTTTATAGACTTGTGAACAATTAAAATTAAAGGGAAATGAGTGCACGAAAGCCGGAAAGTTCGAAGAAGCTATCCTTCATTACACTCATGCATTAAAATTGGATTCTGATAATTATTCATTGTATTCTAATAGATCTTATGCTTTTTTAAAAATACAACAACATTATCTTGCTTTGCAAGATGCTGAGGAAACCATTAAAAGAGCACCCACTTGGGCCAAGGTAATAGAATATAATTATGCTGTATGTTGAAAAAACCTGGATCATGTTTCCTCTTCTATTTTTAGGGCTATTTTAGAAGAGCAGAGGTCCAATATGCTTGTTATTTATTTGCAGAAGCTTTGCTTTCGTACACGCAAGCATTGCAATTGCAACCTGGAGACAGTACACTGCTTGATGCAGTAAACCGGGCTGCAAAAAGTGATGAGAATGAGATGAAAGGTTATTTGTTATTAATCTACTATTGGATTCTTTATTATATATTTAATACTCTTGAGAAACTGTATTTGTTCCACAGTTGATGCTCGGGCACCATGGTTGGGAGCCTTAATTGGTGTTATCGTTGGGATCTTAATTGTAATTGCTGACAGTGTGTTAACCAATAAACCATCACTCAAAGTAAATATTTATTGAACTGGGAAACTTGTATGGAAGTTATTAAAATCTTTTTATTTATTTATTAAAATCATTTAATACAGTGGTCGGGGAATAATAGGGTAAAATACTCTAAATGGGGGTAAAAATGGAATTTTTGGGAGAAAAAATTTAGTTGATACTTACTGTACTATTAACAAAATATAGAAAAAAGTTCAATTGATACTATTTAATACTTGGTGCACTAAGTCGGCTTCCATAAAATTTAAATTAAAATTTTATTTTGTTGAAATTAAATTTTCCATAATTGTTTTCTTTTCAAAATTATTATTAAGGGTTTTCATGTTTTAAAAATAAATAAGGCAATTTCATTTTTCTTGGCTTTTTCCTATGGGGTAATATCAACTTATACAAAAATATTTTGGGGTAATGATTAAAAAAGTTCCTCGATCTCTGATTTAAGAGAGCAAGCAATTTGGTTAAAAAGACTAAAGAAGATTCTATAATTTTTGATAGTAGAAAGTCTTTTTTACATTATTAATGCTATCATAATATTGGTTACAATTAAAGTAAAACTTCTTTGATAGAGGAATGGTATAACAAAAATACAAGTTTTCCATCTTAATTTAATTTTTCAAGCCCAACTAAATATCTTATCATTATCTAAATTTTTAGAATCCACTTCTAATGATTTTAGTGATGTTTGCAATAAGTGCCCTTGGTTATGTTATTGCACGAGGTATAAGAGTTTATATAAAAAGCCAAAGAAATTCTTTACTGCAGCCACCTCCTGATTTACTTGCTGGTAATTATTGACAAAATTTAGACAAAACCGGTTTCTAAATTTTTCTTTAATGGTCAAATATTTTTTTTAGAAATGAATTCAGTAGAAGAAGAAACTACAAATGTTTCAAATTCAACAGAAAGAAATAATACTAGATATACTAAAGCTCAAGCAAGACAGCGCTACAAAAAAGGAAAATCATGATAAATATAAATTAAATTATTATTATAAATTGAATTAAATGTCTTGATAAATTATTTATTATATTCTGTGATTTTTTTTTTAAACAAAAAAATATAATAAAGTAAACAGTTCTTTTAACACATTTGTTCTCATTTGCGCAAAACCATATTTATGATTAACACGTCGTCGGTACATTGCGCGTGTGGATGTGTTGGTGTAAGCACATTATGTAGGCATAATTTTGAATATTGACGTCCTCAGTGTTATCGTGACTTCCGAGGAGTTCAGTACGTTTTTAGTTGCTATTTATATTTTTTTGATTCGATATAAATGTGTTGAAAGTGCGTTATTTCATTATAATTCGGGTGAAACATTTAAAAATCGGCGCCACATTTTCGCGCGGAGTGTGTGCCTATTGCAGCGCCTCTAACTACAGATTGGAATGGGATCTGTATCAGATGTATTAATGCGCCATAGCCTCGAAAACATTTTCCTAAAGAGCAGCACAATGCAGGGCAGGGCCTGTATTTGTTATTTATAATCAGTTGGATTTTCATGTGCGTTAATTAGAGTATGGAGCAGGGAAAATTAATTACATCAAGACTTTTTGTGACGTCTGTTGTGGAAAACAGAGACGAATTCGACGAGGTAGTTTACTTATTTTTTAATTATTTGACAAAGACAGTGTACAAGTCAGCCATGTTTAGCTAGTTCGTGTAAAGGCCGTGTCGTGCGCTGTCATGCAAAGCGCGACATTTGAATTGTCCAACAAATTTGTGCAAAATTGTGACAATTTATAGTGCAATCTCTTTTGTTTTATACTCTTAATACGTGGAAAAGTGTTTGTCATAATGTCAAAGTTTCCTGCATAAAAAAACATCATTTGTCTTAGGCTTAAATAAAGCTTTTGGGTTTTACATTTTTTCTTGACAATATGTGTTTTTGTATTATTCAAATTACAAAATATTTATCATTCAAAAGTGATTGAATAACTACGATTCTATTCAAAGAATAATTGTGATTGTGTATAAATTTTATGATATAGTGGTTTTTAAAAGATAAACATTGTTACTTCACAATTTACTGTAGACTAAATTACAATTAAGTTCAATTCTCACAGTATGTTTTCTATTTCAGAAATATGAAAGGGCCTATCAATCACTTCAGTCCCTTATCTCAGGATTGAGCGATACAGATGCACACGATGCTTTGACAAATGCTGTTTGCAAGGATAAGACTCATGAAGAGGTCTGCCTGGGACTTCTCACTGTCATTCTGACAGAGCCTCAAAATGCAGCCAAAAGTTACAGAGACTTAACAATGGTTTCAAGAGATGGTCTAGCTATAGTTCTAGTGCATCTTACAAATCTCATTCTTGAAAGGTACTTACGATTTCAAGATGTTGTCAGAAGTCAAGTATTGTGGTTAGTGCGTGAAATGATTAAAAATGCTGTGAATAATGTGGATAATGTCTGTTGGAATGTCATGAGATTAGCTTCCGGGGGGGATATAACACATCGTAATATATTTTTGATTGAGAATTTATTGGATATTTTCCAAGAGCACAGAGCCTGGTTGGATAAATTTCCACTTCTGATAGGCTCTGTTGTTTATACATATCTTAGACTGATAGAAGACCACACATCCCCAGCTTTAGCCAATTTAAGAGACAGAGAAGTTAAATTTGTAGTCAATTTAATCAGGGAACGTTTTTCTGACATTTTAAAATTAGGTAGAGATTTTGTTCGTTTATTGCAAAATGTAGCTAGAATACCAGAGATCGAACAATTATGGAAAGATATACTTAAAAATCCAAAATCTTTATGCCCTACTTTCACTGGTATTCTGCAATTGTTACAAACTCGCACATCTAGAAGATATTTACAATCTCGTCTCACGCCTGATATGGAAAGGAAATTAGTTTTTTTGACATCACAAGTTCGGTTTGGTAACCATAAAAGATACCAAGATTGGTTTCAGAGACAATATTTAGCTACCCCAGAATCACAGTCTTTGCGTAGTGATTTTATAAGGTTTATTGTTAGTGTTATTCATCCAACAAATGAATTACTATGTTCAGATATAATACCCAGATGGGCTGTAATCGGGTGGCTTTTAACAACATGTACTGCAAATGTGGCTGGTTCAAATTCAAAATTATCTCTATTTTATGATTGGTTATTTTTTAGTCCCGAAAACGACAATATAATGAACATTGAACCAGCAATTTTAGTAATGCATAATTCAATGAGGTCACATCCAGCTGTTACAGCTGCTTTGCTTGATTTTCTATGTCGAATAATTCCAAATTTTTATCCTTCACACACAGACAAAGTACGGATGGGCGTCTTAAATTCTTTAAGGCAAATAGTTGAAAAAAGAGTTTTACCTAATTTGTATCCATTATTTGATAATGTAAAAATGGACAGAGAACTAAAAGCAATGGTGAGAGAAACATTTAAAGAGTTTTGTGCACCTGAATCTTTTCCAGTGAATAAAATTGAGGATGTTAATTTAGAAACTAATAATACTAACAATCATATATTCACAAAAGATGAGGCTGTATTCAGTGATGAAGAGGATGATCCAGTTCCGATGATTATACACACTGGTTATGATACTGATGATGATGATATTCCTTTATCTAAAGTTCGATTAAAAGAAGAAGAAAAAGAATGTGAAGATGAAGAAGAAGAAGAAGAGGAAGAGGATCCTCTTGGATGCCTCCAAGGATCACTTCGCAATTTATCAGAACAGCTCTTACAAACAAAAACCCCAGAAGAAAAATGTTCTTCCGTTGAAGCAATCATAAAGAAGTTCTGTTGATAAACAAACAGTTAGACGATGATACATTAGAAAGTTTAGTGATTGTTTATGTACGGCTTTGCAAGACACAATTCATAAAAACATTTTCCCTGAATCAGTGAACGAAGATACTTTAAATGAAAGTATTAGTGGTCCTTTATGTTGTGCTTTCCGAACATTTTATCAGCTATATCAAAACGAAGACAAAAAAAGGCGCATTCTTATCAGTATTTTAGCTGAAATGTACTCCACAATTCCTCAGATAGGTTATTTATTGTTATTATTTTTTAAAAG
The DNA here is from genome assembly GCF_003426905.1 of Ctenocephalides felis. Taxonomy (NCBI): domain Eukaryota; kingdom Metazoa; phylum Arthropoda; class Insecta; order Siphonaptera; family Pulicidae; genus Ctenocephalides; species Ctenocephalides felis. The sequence goes on from NW_020537324.1 coordinate 68,206,004, forward strand.
TAAATGGACAAATGAATTTAGTAAAAGTTTAAGTGCAAATCAACAGTCTAGCAATAGTAAACAGAATAATCTCATAAAAGGGGCAGTGTATAAAGATTTCTCATTAACAATAGAAAAAAAATTAGATACGAGTTTATTGAATGATTAAGATTGTGTCAGGAAGACAATGGAGAGTTGTTGTTGTGGTTAACACCAGAAGTGTATAGGGAGTTCAAAACAGTGACTATAAACAATATTTCGATTTTACATGTGATTGTGCAAACGGTGGATGCAGGTCAGTTGCAGGACTTGGTCTGCCATATTCTGCAAGGGCGATTGGTATGTTCAAGAACGAAACATTGCAACCGCTTCTCCTGGCAAGTCTGATGTGGGAAACATTCGAACAGTATGCTCTGTGGCAGCTGATAGCAGCCCACGATGTTCCTTTAGAGAATCTATTACCAATTCTTCCTAAATTGGATTTCAAATCCCACGCCGAGGCGCTGACCAGCATCCTGCTTCGTCTTAAGCAAGAAGAGCCGACGGCGGATCTTTTGAAATTATTATTTTGTCGAGAGGTGAGAGCGAAGGGGGACATGTTTGTAATATCGACGTTGAAATATTGGTGTTTGGATTACGAAGATAAATTAGGCGATTTGCTGTCGAATCTGCTGAACACTAGGAATCCTGGCACGTCGCCGAACAAGAGGAAACGACTGCCAAAGACGGGGATCAGCAATCAGGGGTCGCCCAGCATCGAACAGGTAGGAGACACATTCATATCTTCACGATTTTAATTATTATTATAATGTGTATTTATTGGAATTATAGTTATTAAAGACATATTAACTTTTATGCGCGAGATATACGCTCTTTTCGTCATTGGCCTTAAGGATAGTGTAAGTACGAGTTTAAACCGTTCCGTAAACCACGCTTGTATGTCGAATCGCTCGTATCTCGAAGCAATTTTTCCATATACAATATCATTGAAATGCTGTTTAATTCGTTCCAGCACTGTGATTTTGTTAAGTTTGTGAACATAAAAAATAAATTCACCATTTATATATTAATTTCCCGTAGGGTAAGTTATAGTAACGCAAAAAATCGAAAATGAATTTTTTTTTTGCATATCTTTACTTTTCAAAGGTTATCTTAACATTTCGGCGTACCTTAGCAAAAATGGATGTATATGT
>NW_020537324.1:68208175-68228215 GCF_003426905.1 Ctenocephalides felis
TTGTATCGTTAAAAAATTCTACACTTTACTTATTCTTGAGATCATGATGATACACTTATAAACTCGCGGACATCTAACCTCTGCTCTACCAAAATTATTTTCATGTCTTGTCTACAAAATTCTTCGACATTTTTAGTTAATATGTGCATATAACGTAAATTGATTATGTGTCTTTTCCCCCAGGCGGAAACCTCAGAACCTGACCCCTCCGACGAGCAGCGACGGCGGTTCGTCGGGCAGCGGTCAGAGTCCGTCTTCGACACACGCGGGCTCGCCGCCTCAGGCCATAAGCGGCAATGGCGGTGGTCCCGGAAAGCGACAGGCATCCTCGCTCCGGGACCATCATCCAGGTGGCGCCTATGACACTGGAGGAGGCGTCTGGGACGGAGGTGTGGCGCCGAAGAAGCAGCGGATATCGCACTTCAGAAAGCCGCCGATCACCTCCGAGAACAACAACAATGGCATCAACCCCGGGTCGCTGTACAACAGGCCATCTCCGCCGCCTTCGGAGAACGGAAACGGGTATGGAAACAAGTTGGCGGGAGCCGTCACGGAGAACGGATACAGGTGAGGAAAAAGAAATAATTTGTAATACAGTTTACTGCCGTAGAATACGGGGTTTGTATATATATATATATATCGACTAGCAAACCCGACGAACTCCGTTTCGCCACCAGATGGTTTCGTGAGAAAGATGACGGATTTTTTGTTTGTTTTATATTTGAAAAGAAAAAATTTGATTTTATTATACAACAGTAATGAATTTATTTCGATTACAAAAATGAAGTGTTTTTTAGTTGAACTTCTCTAAGTAAATGAAAGTGAATCCGTTTGGGCAAATTATCCGTTTCATGGAAGTGATCTTTGGTAAACCACATTTTTTGTTTTTGGTCTGACGTTAATACAAACAAAGCGGATGGTTTTCCAACTCGTGAACTGGCAACGTATAACTGCCCATGTGAAAATGATTTTCTAAATACATAATCTATTTGAAATTTATCCCGCGATTGGCCCTGCGACTTGTTATTGCGAACGCAAGGCGAACTGGAAATTGCAATAGTTTGAAGTCAAACCAAATCGCCAGCAATTTTTTATTGAATGGTGAAATTCAGTACTTGTACATCATTATACTTTGCGGCAAGAATTGTTCGTTGACTTAACCAAGCATAATTCTGATAATTCTCACTAATGTCATTACTCGAATTTTTAATTACGGTGCGTGAAGTTCCAGCAATTTGCATTAGGGCACGATGCCATGCACCACTAATTTTCTTAGCTATAAACCTTGCGGAGCCCGAGACCTTTCCAACGAATGCAAAATTGTCGAAATCGATTCGTGCGTTCTAGAGTTATTTTGTCAGGAAGGAAAACCCGACTTATCTTTATATATATATAGAAGATTACTGCACAATTTGAGTGAATATAAGTACGTTGGTTATTGATGTACTAACTTATGGACCGATTCTGACGCCATGGCAGTGTCAATGTTATGGCAAGGCTATGTTAAAGAGAACTTTCCATACTAATTCGTTCTAAATATTGACAAAATCCATGTGGTTGCTGTGCAGTCTGGCGTTTTTCTCAGGTTATCAGATAGAAAACCTAACCTAGAAACCGCACAATTGTAAAAAAAAGATCTTAGATAACCGGGTCTTTCTGACTCAGTTTCATGACAGACGAGTGACGTTGCATTTTATGTGTGAAACGCCTGAATGCACAGTAAATACATAACACTTTGACAGTATTCAGTATGATTCAGTAGCATAATGTATGGAAGCTGGGGCGTAACATGGTCTTGGCATAACATTGGTCTTTTGTGCGGCAGAATCGGTCCATTATATTAAAGACTGCAGGAATGAATTCAACTTTTGTGCCAAATTATTTGATCTATTTCGATATTCTTTCAGGAGAAATGTGACTGATGTGCCAAAATATTTGATCTATTTCATTAATTTTTTTTTCAGGAGAAACGTGACCGATTCCCGTGAGAGTAGCAATATGAATCCTCGATCGAGGGAAGATATTATACGTAGCAATCCTTTAAGTAGTAGTTTCATCAGTGCCGGTAATAGTGGCAACAGTAACAATAGTAATGTGAATAATGGCTTTCATTCGTCGTCGAATGGCGTTGCGTCGCAAAATGGCGGCGGTGATGACGAAAACCTCGAACCTCAGATGGCGAACGGCCGCAGCAGCAGTAACAATAACGTCAAAAAACCTATGCAACACTACAGTGATACTAGTAATAATAGTTTAAGTTTTGGTGTGATTAGAGATCCCAAGACCGTGGGTCTGGGGTACGATAGGAGTGCGGAGAATCAATATTCTAATGGCGGATATCAGGCCGCGGACAGGCAAGCCAACAGCAAAAACGATGACAAGAAACGGAATAAGATGGTGAGTTGATAATGAAAAATTTAATTTTGTTTTGGCCATGTTTTATGTGGAATTCTTTACTTTGAAGATAAAAGTATTCAAAATGAGTGATGTGCCTACTCGAATAGTTCTTGATACGAGTGATTCGAATCAGGTTGTCTCAAATGGTTCGAATCGCCTGATGATTTGACTTGGCACATCACTTCTCAAACCTTTGGAATAAATTATGCTTTTAATGTGTAAACAGGTAATTAATGTTGATACTGTTTTTTCCAGTACTCGAAGTCATCGCCGAGCGCAGGCAACGGGAATATAAATACTCAATCGAGCGGTGTCACGAACAGCAATAGTCCTTCAACTCTTTCAGAACGTCTTTCGGACAACACGGAGCATTCTCAGAAGTCCAACGACTGCGAACCAACGCAATTTGATTTCTCTAGGTAAAAATTCAGCATTTCAAAAGCAATCAAATCCCTTTATCATAACAATTGCTAATCTTTTTTTTCTATCTTCATAGTGAATATACCCGAATTCAGTCAATAGATCAGCGTAGGAAGTACAAACGAGAGTTCGACGAGAACTATGATGAATATCGTGATCTGCACAATGCTGTAGACCAGGTTTCACAAAGATTCGTTGCGTTAGAAGAAAGACTCAGAAGTGTCCAGCCGGATTCGCAAGAGTACAAGGTAATATTGGCTATATTTATTTAAGTACGAGTGTCGACTGTAAACATTGATTGTGTCGACTTTCGGAAATAAAAATGTTTGTATATCTTTACGTTTCAGAGGTTTCTGAACGTAAAAAAATGGATGTAAGTGTGTGTGTAATGTGTGTGCGTGTGTGTGTATGTGCGGATACAAATTTTCGTCAACGATTTTGCGAACATGGACCAACCACTTGAATAATTCAAAAAATATTCGATTCCTGCTGATAAGGAGACGTGCTGATTAGATTTTGGCAAAGGCAGGTCTAGCCGTTTAATCCGGTCCGATCCGAGCGTCCGATTTAAATAATTCAAAAAGCATTTTACTTGTCCTGCGTCTCCGGAGATCCAATAAAAAAAGTAATAAATGATACCATTTGTTGGTAAAAAATGAACATTAGACATATGTACATCGTATTATGAGATATTTTATAAAGATTATAATAATAAAAACAAATTTTGTGTACATTTATATAGGTTTCGCACCAATGTTACGTTAGATGACTACGCGGCGCTTACGCGCTTTGATATTTCGACTCCAACTCAGCTATGCAGAGCGATTGCTTAATAAACTGTTTAAATTTTTCCAAAAAAGTCAATTTTTTTCAAAATTTTGCAAAGTTTTTTCAATAATTTAGTTTTCGAAACGGGAAGTTCCAGCAATTTGTTTTAAGGCACGATGCCATGCACCACTAATAAGTGATAATTTTTAGTTCTGTAGAAGTGTAATTTTTATTGATAATAATAGGAAAATCTTCTAATATGTTTTTATGCCTGGTCTGCTTAGTAGTGCTACTGCGCGGCTCGCTGGCTCGTATAGCAGTGTTTTCTTTGCGGAAAGCAATCCATAGCAAAAGTGTAAAGCAATCGAAGCAATAAACCAAATAAAATATAATTTTCAGTTCATTATAATGTTTTTTTCCTATTTCAGGATATCAAACGGCAAATCGTGACCGAGTACAATCAGCATTTGCAGGACTCTCGGCATACGGCCAAACTGAACCGTTACCAGTACTTGCATCACAAACTGTCGCACATCAAAAGGCTGGTCGTCGCCTACGACAACGAGATCAAATGCAAAACCGTCTGATGCACCACCAGGAGGCATATCGATGGAGTCGCTCGCTAAAAACTCTTCTTCTTCTTCGGAACACTAGCAACACAAACGACAACTAAACTGGTCAGTAATTACAGATATTGGTCTAAACGGAAGCAAAAAAATAATAGAAATAAAAATCTATTGGTTATATAAAGATTCCTCAATTTGGAAGCTATTCTGAGCGTCTGTCGATTATATTTTTTTCAATAATTTCTCACATAAAAATATTAGAGCATTAATTTAAGTTCAATTTTGCATTGGAACCTATTAAACATGCAATAATATTTAAAAAATCTGCATTAGAAAATTATCTTTTATGATTTGTTAAATTCATTTGATAAACTCTTTTGGAATGGCAAAACATAAAATTTATATCAATTACATTTTTTCAAATTAATTTTTACATAAAATATATGAGCATTATTTACAGTTCAATTCTGCATTGGAATCTAATAGATACGCAGTAAAATTAAAAAAATTGTTTTAGAAAGAAACCTTTTATGATTCGTTAAATTCATTTGATAAACTCATTTGGAAACTGAAGGGCAAAAATAAAATTTATATCATTTATATTTTTTGAACTAATTCTTACATAAAAATATATGAGCATTATTTACATTTTCCTTATAAAAATATAGGAGCATTATTTACAATTAGATTAATTACCCATTTGAAAACAAAATGCAAAATATTAAATTTATTATATCATTTACAATATTCAAATAATTTTTACCATAAAAATACATGAGCATTATATACAGTTCGGTGCTGTAAGGAAATCTATCAGACCTGCAATAATATACTATTCAAAATATCTTCAATGGAAAATGAAAATCTAGTTAATTCTAATAATTTCTTACATAAAAGTATATGAGCATCTTTAATGAAAAAATAAAAATCTTTACAATTAGATGAAACGAAAGGCAAAAAATGAGATTTATTCCATCGTTCACATTTTTCAAATAATTTAATTAATTTTTAATAAATTGATAATAATTAATTAATTTTCAATTTTTTATAAAATATATAAGCATTATTTATAGTTCAATTCTGCAAATCTATTCATGCTGTAGTATTAAATAATCTTCCATAATCAGATAGGATGCTCATAGAAAGTACAAAAATTTAGTATAAAAGAACGAAATTTATTATATTATTTACATTTCTCAATTAATTGCTTACAAAATGAATTTTTATACATGCAATAATATTAAAAATATCTGCATTACAAAAATATTAGATAAAAAGATAAAATTTATTAAAATATTTAAATTTCAAATAATTTAGATTCTGTCTGGAAATTTAAGGCAAGACATGCAATAAGTTCAAACATATATTTTATGATTAAATAAGTTACTCATTTGTAAATCTAAAGTCAAAAAGTTTAAAATATACTTATAAAAAATGAAATAATAAATATAAATATTTAAAATATACTTATAAAAAATAAAATAATAAATAAAATTCTGAAATAGTCTCTTACAAAACGAATTTTTAGACATGCAGTAATATTAAAAATACCTGCATTAGAAAGATATCTTTTATGAATAAATAAATTACTTATTTAATGAGTACAAATGAAAATTGTAAATGATATAAAAATCAATCATTTAATATTCTACCATGAATAAAATATTGCAATAGAATATTGCTACTGGACCAAAGTGTCTTTACACAATGCTCAAATATATTTATCGAACCATAAAAGTTTGCAGAAAATAAATATTAAATTCAAAATGTCAATAATGATTTAAAATTTGAAATTTGTTTATTCAAATGCTCGATTGAACTGATATTAAATGAAATATTGCTATTGGACCAAATATGCTCAAATGTATTTATTGAAAATGCACAAACTTTACCATTTTCATGAATACAATATAGTCTAAATATTAAATTCAAAATGCTAATAATGCTCTATAATTAAAAATTTGTTTATTCGTGTGATAATTGTATACGGGTGAATTTTTCAAAAACAGTACATGAGAGAAATGTTGATGAGAACCAGAATTTCTGCAAATTGACGAATTTATTATTGAAATGAAAATGAAAGCAGCTATTAAATAAATTATTATATAAATTTGCTTCTGATCTTTTCCATCTGTTTGTGTTCATGTAGTTCCGTTGAGAAAAATGCAAGCGACGTACTGAAGATATTTAGTCATCGTTATTCGTTATTAAACAAAAAATAGGAATTTTTGATTAGAGTTATATAATGCATATATAAATATAGGAGAATTTTGATACGTAGAGTATATGTGTATTACAACGTGTGCTTGCTGTAAAAATGTTCTGGCAGGTCGAAAAATGCTAACTGAAACTATGTAAAAATATATTATTGGGAGTGTGTGTAATATGTAAGTCCAGCAGAATAAAACATACGTTTATTATCTTATTAATTAAATTCAATATATTTTTTTCGGCAGTGTGGATAAAATTATTTCAATAGTTGCTTTTCCAAGCGCACACTCTGAGAAATAAATCCGATTTACTCTAAATATAATTTTCCGTCATTAAAGAACTCAAGTGTCGTCCAGTTTAAAATCCATCCTCGTGATTAAAACTGATTTGTTATGTTTTCTTTCGAAGAAATAACTTCGTCCTCTAGGTTTAAATACTGTCCTCCTCCAGTACGTTATTTGATAATAAAACAAAAAAACTGTTTGTTTTTTAAGTCCATTAAATAATTTAGATCGTTATCGAATAAATTTCTATGCCATAAAATTTGGATTCGCCAAAATGATAAAATAATATATTTTTCCGTCCGGTCCAAATTTTTTGGCGCGAAACTGTCGTCCGCCGGAAATGGATTCATTTGAATTTTGAATTTTTAAAATAACGTGCTTCCATTTTACGCGATCTTACACTTCCAGTAAATTCTTTATAAACTCCTATCCAGTTATTGAAACCTTTTTTAACAAAGGAAAGTGCCAAAAACCCAAGCCAATTTAAATTTTTGTTAAAACAATTTGTAAATTTTTGTTCAAGTTATAGTTTATAAGCATACACTATATACCTCTTTTTTATGAAGTTGTTTTTTTTTTGATATTTTGATATTAATCAGATCCCGTGAAATAATAAATTTGATCAGCCTGTTGAATTGTTAGACAATGTTATTTAATAACGGATCAAAGTGTGTTCAGAGAAATGTTATGCTTGAGGAACTTGGGTGATTGCCATAAATATTTTCAACACGAGAAAGAGGCTATCCATTGATCACGTGAGCATAAATATTAAATGATAGTCTGTCCGAAGGCAGGTCCATGGTGTGAGAGCCACCACAAATAAATGATTTCCTTACCCTTCATCCCGTTACCACCCTCACCTTTTTTATTTCATATTCATATAAGTGATAATAAAGGATTTTTGGATTCTTTCGTTTCCCGTGATGATATTTAAAATTAGTCTCCTCCTCCATCCTAAAACTTTAGGATTTTTTTCTTGGTATTCAAATTACAGGTAAAAAATAAATACACGTGATATCCTTATATACTAGACACCTCTCTCCCACGTGATCTCTCTTAATTTTTATGTCCAATTTACCTCACCTGATTAATGGAAAGCCCCTAATTGTTTTCACTCACCATTAGCAGACAAAATATAGACACTCAAAGTGTATTATAAGCATTTCGTTGGTTGTGCTAGATAAAATGTAAATTTTATTTAAAAAAAGATTGTATCACTATTATTATTATTAATTATTAATTAATAAAATTACTTTAATACATGTAAGCGTTACTAAAGACTAAATGTGTGAACTATTAAGTTTAATAGGATTGTTCTTGTGTTATGAGAGATGATGATATCTTCTTTAAAAAAAATCGATGATGTGTATTCTCGCCTGTCCGAAATTTTTGGAGTCTTTTGTGAAACCATGACATAAATACTACAAATTAAAGAAATAACAACAATATTATTATTGTTTCTTGTTAATGTTTGGACTCTGCAAGAGAATATGATATGATATGATATATCCCTTAGTAGATCTTACAAACGACGACCTTGGATTGAACCTTGACTTATCTCTTAGAATGTAGTTTATAAAAAAGATGCATAAAATATAAAAACAATTAAAAAAATTAAATACTTGAAAAGGGCGTTATTACAATCGTCTGTTAGTGTTTTATGTTAAATATGAATACAGTACCAATATGATGATAAACATAAAAATCTTAAATATTTTTGGGTCCTACTTGTAACAAACTTTTGTATAAATATTGTAATTTAAAATGCATATATATATTCTTACTTACCAAATATTTAGATGTTTCTGATTTAATATGGCATTTCGAAAAACCACATCACGCACCAAATTATAATAGATACTGATGTAATCAGTTTTTCTGATATATGCATATAAGTAGGTAAAAAAGTATTTTTGAAACAAAAAAATAATATAGTGTTTTATGAAATTTATGGTTCAAAGGTTGTTCTGATTTGTTTAAATATTTATGTACATATGTGTATATCTTCATTTAGTTTGAAAATCAGTTCTTAATTGTGTGCTCGAATGATGAAGAAACATGTAGGTACTTACATTTACACGCATACGTACATAAACATATAGTTATTTTGGTTTTAAAAAAAAGCGAAGTGTATATAAATATGCTTTGATGTATATATGAATATATTTATATACATGTAGTGCATTTATTATTTGTTATATATACATGAATCAATATTGTAAATGCATATCCATACTTGTAAATAACAAAAGAAATCAAAACTCTATTTTTAGTTATTGAATAGTCTTAATTTGTAAATGTACACTGTGCTGAAATCAGAGAGAGAGTATCTATAATTACTTGACATAGGTTTTGGCTTCATTCAAATACTAGTCTTCTAACTTAATATTTATCAAATAAGGTCCTGTATCAAGTTCTGCATTCTGTACTATCGATATATTATCAATACATGAACCATGTACAAAAAACCTTTTACTATCCACAGTGTACATAATCTAAGTTATCATATTTGAATTTTGATGATATGAAGACTGTCTTTATCCACAAATGGCATGGATCTTTTGATTGTATAATAACCATATGATGGATTTAAGAATTTCCTACATATTTATAAAATAATTGTTATCAAACAACTTATCAATTTGCTTCAGATGTATATAAAGTTTACGACACGTATCAAACAAAAGCATATCTGAGACACAATCGTTTGGTTTATTTAATTAATCGAAAGCTGTACTGAAAGTTTTCGATTAAAGTTATCATAAGAGAAGTGCTTTAATTTGAAGTATTCTATTGTGATGTGCATGATCTATTATTATGGAAATAATTTTGTTTATATTTCTTGCTGTTGATGATTTTTTTTGTGTACCAGGTTGATAAAAGCTGTGTTATATGTTTCATGATTTTGTTAATTTTTTTGTTTTCTTGCATAAAAAGAATTGATTTAATTTTTCTTATATCAATGTTGTCAAAAGATTTATAGTTTGTATGTATATTTAGGAGCATATCAAAAATGCAATATTATTATGTAAATTTTCAAATAGATTTTTGAGTTGATAATAAATTTGTTAAATTGCAAAAATTAGCATATCAGTTATTTTACACGCAGCCTCATATATATGTTCCTTGTAATTTAAAAAACAATGTTTGGAATTTATAAATACATGCTATTTTATTAAATTGTTTTTATAATAATAAAATAGAATGTGTATATTGCAAATATGTAAAGGTACTAAATAAAATATATTTGTTTATGTAAATATACTTCGTAAATAAAGTAAACGCAAATAAATTCTTATAATGAAAATTCAAATTATTCATTGCCATGACCTTAACCATTAGCCTTAAGTTAATCTGTTAATATTGTGAATATAATTTTGTACAGAAAACAAGTGTTTATTTTTATAAGCTGATACCAGTCAGTGTATAATTTATTTATAAGAATATATTATAAATTATGGAGGCATTTGAATTTCATTATAAGATTTGTTATTGCTACGTTTGTGAAAATTTCTTATTTTATTGCAAGTGGCATTTATATATTTATTGTTTAATCTCTTCTAAACTTCTGTAAAGTTATTTATGAAACACATAGAAATAAAAATCTGAGATAGAAATGTCACCGTAACATTAAATGTACCAAATAATTCAAGTGTGTCTAAATATCTTGCTTTGATAGAAAAATAAACAAATTTTATACTATATTATCGGTGTTGTAAATAATTAATGTCATAGAGTACATTTTTGAAATTGAAAAACAAAACAAATATGTAGAATTAGTGCCTGTAAAATTTTCACAATATTTTAGTGGCCTTTTATGATTTTAGTTAGCCAGAGCAATAAATACTTTAAACATGCTAAATGTGTAATTCAAAACAAATGCTTCTTCTAAATTTAAATATTGGGTAAAATGTAATCATAGCTCAAAGGTAACAGTGAGAAATATACATACTAATATAATTATTACCAATGTAAAATATATATATTCATATTTATTGAAAAGTGAGTGAATGATGAAGTAGTTTGTTATTGAAATACATCTTAAGAACTATGCCACTTGGGAATTAAATTGTGCCTGTTGAAATGAAAAGAAGATTTTTTATATTAACGTGAATTGTCAAACTCATAATTAAATTAATTAACAACAGTAGTGTAATATGTTAGATCCATTATTTATAGAGAATGATTAAGTCAATGTGGAAGTCTTGTAAATTTAGTTATAAATAATATGAACTAAATGAAACTTATATAAAATAAATAAATATTATGCATGCAGCAATAAAAAATGTTTACTTAATTCAAACTTTTTAATTCAAAAACAGGAATTCAAAATAATGTAATAATTCTAATTCAAATCACGAGTTTGAATTTTCGCGCCATGAAGTTGCCGCCATTGTTTTCTTTGGGTTAACCAATCGCATCAGTTGGCAACAAATTGACATTTGACGTATGCGGATAAAATCTTAGTAAATAAAAAATAAGTTTACGTATGTAATTTTTGCACAATTATGGCCTCAGGAGAAAACGAGGTTTGAAAATAACATTGTACACGTTTTGTTTTATAAAACACGCTTTAACCCAATTATTTTATAGACTTGTGAACAATTAAAATTAAAGGGAAATGAGTGCACGAAAGCCGGAAAGTTCGAAGAAGCTATCCTTCATTACACTCATGCATTAAAATTGGATTCTGATAATTATTCATTGTATTCTAACAGATCTTACGCTTTCTTAAAAATACAACAACATTATCTTGCTTTACAAGATGCTGAGGAAACCATTAAAAGAGCACCCACTTGGGCCAAGGTAATAGAATATAATTATATGCTATATGGTGACAAGAGCTGCATCATATTCTATTTTTCTATTTTTAGGGATATTTTAGAAGGGCAGAGGTCCAATATGCTTGTTATTTATTTGCAGAAGCTTTGCTTTCATACACGCAAGCATTGCAATTGCAACCTGGAGACAGTACATTGCTTGATGCAGTAAACCGGGCTGCAAAAAGTGATGAGAATGAGATGAAAGGTTATTTAATATTAATTTAATATTGAATTCTTTATTATGTATTTAATATTGTTGAGAAACTGTATTTGTTCCACAGTTGATGCTCGGGCACCATGGTTGGGAGCCTTAATTGGTGTTATCGTTGGGATCTTAATTGTAATTGCTGACAGTGTGTTAACCAATAAACCATCACTCAAAGTATATATTTATTGAACTGGGAAACTTGTATGGAAGTTATTAAGATCCTTTTATTTATTTATTAAAATTATTTAATACAGCCGTCGGGGAACTGGGGTAAATTACTCCAAATGGGGAAATAATGGAATTTTTTGGGGTAAAAAAAGAATATTTATAACTGTACTTGCTACGTAGTAGTCTGTGCTCTAAGTCAGCTTCAGTAAAATAAAAATAAAAATTACATTTGGTTTAAACTAAATTTTTAGTTATTGTATCTTTTCAATATTATTATGGAGGGCTATAACATAAAAAATAAAAGACAAAAGTTCATTTTTTTGCTTTTTTCCATGGGTTGATATAACTTATACAGAAAGATTTTGGGGTAATGATTTAAAAAATTCTCCGACCTTTGATTTAAAAGAATAAGTAATTTGGTTAAAATATTTTATTCAATTCCAAAGAAGATACTATAATTTTCAGTAGTATGAAGTCCTTTTTTACAATATTACTAGTGCTATCTTAATATTGGTTACAATTAAAGTAAAACTTTTTCGATTAAAGAAGGATATAACAAAAATACAAGTTTTCCATTTTCATTTAATTTATAAGCTTAATTAAATATCTTATTAGTATCTAAATTTTTAGAATCCACTTTTAATGATTTTGGTGATGTTTGCAATAAGTGCCCTTGGTTATGTTATTGCCCGTGGTATAAGAGTTTATATAAAGAGCCAAAGAAATTCTTTACTACAGCCTCCTCCCGATTTACTTGCTGGTAATTATTGACAAAATTTAGAGAAAACAAGTTTCTAAATTTTCATTTAATGGTTAAATCATTTTTTTTAGAAATGAATTCAGTAGAAGAAGAAACTGCAAATGTTTCAAATTCAACAGAAAGAAATAATACTAGATATACTAAAGCTCAAGCAAGACAGCGCTACAAAAAAGGGAAATCATGATAAATATAAAATAAATTATTATAAATTGAATTAAATGTTTTTATAAATTATTTATTATATTCTGTGATTTTTTTTAAACAAAAAAATATAATAAAGTAAACAGTTCTTTTAACACATTTGTTCTCATTTGCGCAAAACCATATTTATGATTAACACGTCGTCGGTACATTGCGCTTGTGGATGTGTTGGTGTAAGCACATTATGTAGGCATAATTTTGAATATTGACGTCCTCAGTCTTATCGTGACTTCCGAGGAGTTCAGTACGTTTTTAGTTGCTATTATATTTTTTTGATTCGATATAAATGTGTTTAATGTGCATTATTTCATTATAATTCGGGTGAAACATTTAAAAATCGGCGCCACATTTTCGCGCGGAGTGTGTGCCTATTGCAGCGCCTCTAACTACAGATTGGAATGGGATCTGTATCAGATGTATTAATGCGCCATAGCCTCGAAAACATTTTCCTAAAGAGCAGCACAATGCAGGGCAGGGCCTGTATTTGTTATTTATAATCAGTTGGATTTTCATGTGCGTTAATTAGAGTATGGAGCAGGGAAAATTAATTACATCAAGACTTTTTGTGACGTCTGTTGTGGAAAACAGAGACGAATTCGACGAGGTAGTTTACTTATTTTTTAATTATTTGACAAAGACAGTGTACAAGTCAGCCATGTTTAGCTAGTTCGTGTAAAGGCCGTGTCGTGCGCTGTCATGCAAAGCGCGACATTTGAATTGTCCAACAAATTTGTGCAAAATTGTGACAATTTATAGTGCAATCTCTTTTGTTTTACACTCTTAATACGTGGAAAAGTGTTTGTCATAATGTCAACGTTTCCTGCATAAAAAACATCATTTGGTTTAGGCTTAAATAAAGCTTTTGGGTTTTATATTTTTTCTTGACAATATGTGTTTTTGTATTATTCAAATTACAAAATATTTATCATTCAAAAGTGATTGAATAACTACGATTCTATTCAAAGAATAATTGTGATCATATATAAATTTTATGATATAGTGGTTTTTAAAAGATAAACTACAATTAAATTCAATTCTCACAGTATGTTTTCTATTTCAGAAATATGAAAGGGCCTATCAATCACTTCAGTCCCTTATCTCAGGATTGAGCGATACAGATGCACACGATGCTTTGACAAATGCTGTTTGCAAGGATAAGACTCATGAAGAGGTCTGTCTGGGACTTCTCACTGTCATTCTGACAGAGCCTCAAAATGCAGCCAAAAGTTACAGAGACTTAACAATGGTTTCAAGAGATGGTCTAGCTATAGTTCTAGTGCATCTTACAAATCTCATTCTTGAAAGGTACTTACGATTTCAAGATGTTGTCAGAAGTCAAGTATTGTGGTTAGTGCGTGAAATGATAAAAAATGCTGTGAATAATGTGGATAATGTCTGTTGGAATGTCATGAGATTAGCTTCCGGGGGGGATATAACACATCGTAATATATTTTTGATTGAGAATTTATTGGATATTTTCCAAGAGCACAGAGCCTGGTTGGATAAATTTCCACTTCTGATAGGCTCTGTTGTTTATACATATCTTAGACTGATAGAAGATCACACATCCCCAGCTTTAGCCAATTTAAGAGACAGAGAAGTTAAATTTGTAGTCAATTTAATCAGGGAACGTTTTTCTGACATTTTAAAATTAGGTAGAGATTTTGTTCGTTTATTGCAAAATGTAGCTAGAATACCAGAGATCGAACAATTATGGAAAGATATACTTAAAAATCCAAAATCTTTATGCCCTACTTTCACTGGTATTCTGCAATTATTACAAACTCGCACATCTAGAAGATATTTACAATCTCGTCTCACGCCTGATATGGAAAGGAAATTAGTTTTTTTGACATCACAAGTTCGGTTTGGTAACCATAAAAGATACCAAGATTGGTTTCAGAGACAATATTTAGCTACCCCAGAATCACAGTCTTTGCGTAGTGATTTTATAAGGTTTATTGTTAGTGTTATTCATCCAACAAATGAATTACTATGTTCAGATATAATACCCAGATGGGCTGTAATCGGGTGGCTTTTAACAACATGTACTGCAAATGTGGCTGGTTCAAATTCAAAATTATCTCTATTTTATGATTGGTTATTTTTTAGTCCCGAAAACGACAATATAATGAACATTGAACCAGCAATTTTAGTAATGCATAATTCAATGAGGTCACATCCAGCTGTTACAGCTGCTTTGCTTGATTTTCTATGTCGAATAATTCCAAATTTTTATCCTTCACACACAGACAAAGTACGGATGGGCGTCTTAAATTCTTTAAGGCAAATAGTTGAAAAAAGAG
The DNA here is from genome assembly GCF_003426905.1 of Ctenocephalides felis. Taxonomy (NCBI): domain Eukaryota; kingdom Metazoa; phylum Arthropoda; class Insecta; order Siphonaptera; family Pulicidae; genus Ctenocephalides; species Ctenocephalides felis. Next base: position 68,223,288 of record NW_020537324.1, read on the forward strand.
TTTTACCTAATTTGTATCCATTATTTGATAATGTAAAAATGGACAGAGAACTAAAAGCAATGGTGAGAGAAACATTTAAAGAGTTTTGTGCACCTGAATCTTTTCCAGTGAATAAAATTGAGGATGTTAATTTAGAAACTAATAATACTAACAATCATATATTCACAAAAGATGAGGCTGTATTCAGTGATGAAGAGGATGATCCAGTTCCGATGATTATACACACTGGTTATGATACTGATGATGATGATATTCCTTTATCTAAAGTTCGATTAAAAGAAGAAGAAAAAGAATGTGAAGATGAAGAAGAAGAAGAAGAGGAAGAGGATCCTCTTGGATGCCTCCAAGGATCACTTCGCAATTTATCAGAACAGCTCTTACAAACAAAAACCCCAGAAGAAAAATGTTCTTCCGTTGAAGCAATCATAAAAGAAGTTCTGTTGATAAACAAGTTAGACGATGATACATTAGAAAGTTTAAGTGATTGTTTATGTACGGCTTTGCAAGACACAATTCATAAAAACATTTTCCCTGAATCAGTGAACGAAGATACTTTAAATGAAAGTATTAGTGGTCCTTTATTTGTGCTGTTCCGAACATTTTATCAGCTATATCAAAACGAAGACAAAAAAAGGCGCATTCTTATCAGTATTTTAGCTGAAATGTACTCCACAATTCCTCAGATAGGTTATTTATTGTTATATTTTTTAAAAGTAAATGGACAAAATGAATTTAGTAAAAGTTTAAGTGCAAATCAACAGTCTAGCAATAGTAAACAGAATAATCTCATAAAAGGGGCAGTGTATAAAGATTTCTCATTAACAATAGAAAAAAAATTAGATACGAGTTTATTGAATGATTTAAGATTGTGTCAGGAAGACAATGGAGAGTTGTTGTTGTGGTTAACACCAGAAGTGTATAGGGAGTTCAAAACAGTGACTATAAACAATATTTCGATTTTACATGTGATTGTGCAAACGGTGGATGCAGGTCAGTTGCAGGACTTGGTCTGCCATATTCTGCAAGGGCGATTGGTTATGTTCAAGAACGAAACATTGCAACCGCTTCTCCTGGCAAGTCTGATGTGGGAAACATTCGAACAGTATGCTCTGTGGCAGCTGATAGCAGCCCACGATGTTCCTTTAGAGAATCTATTACCAATTCTTCCTAAATTGGATTTCAAATCCCACGCCGAGGCGCTGACCAGCATCCTGCTTCGTCTTAAGCAAGAAGAGCCGACGGCGGATCTTTTGAAATTATTATTTTGTCGAGAGGTGAGAGCGAAGGGGGACATGTTTGTAATATCGACGTTGAAATATTGGTGTTTGGATTACGAAGATAAATTAGGCGATTTGCTGTCGAATCTGCTGAACACTAGGAATCCTGGCACGTCGCCGAACAAGAGGAAACGACTGCCAAAGACGGGGATCAGCAATCAGGGGTCGCCCAGCATCGAACAGGTAGGAGACACATTCATATCTTCACGATTTTAATATTATTATATCGTGTATTTATTGGAATTATATTTACTTGAGACATATCTAATTTTATGCGCGAGATATACGTCCTTTTCGTCATTGGCACTTAAGGATAGTGTAAAGTACGAGTTTAAATCGTTCCGTAACCACGCTCGTATGTCGAATCGCTCGTATCTCGAAGCGATTTTTCCATATCAATACATTGAAATGCTGTTAGTTCGTTCCAGCACTGTGATTTTTGTTAAGTTTGTGAACATAAAAAATAAATTTACCATTTATTATTAATTTCCCGTAGGGTAAGTTATAGTAACCGCAAAAAATCGAAAATGCAATTTTTTGCATCTCTTTATGTTTCAAAGATTTTTGAACATTTCGGCGTACCTTAGCAAAAATGGATGTATATGTGTATGTGTGTGTGTATGTATGTTTATATACAATTTTTCATCCACGATTTCGACCCTATGGATCAACCGATTTGAATAATTCCGATTCGATTCGTATTGACAAGGAAACGTGCTGATTAGTTTTTGGCGAAGGCAGGTCTAGTCGTTCGGAAGATACGGGCAAAAAGGCAAAAAGTATTTGTATGATTCAAAAAACATTTCATTTGTATTGACGAAATGAAGATTGAAACTTTTGGGAAGGCAAGTCCAGCGGTTATGGACTCTCAATAAAAATAAGTTAAAAAAATGTCGGTATGGTAGGAATATAGTAGGAAAATCATTGTTACAACTGACGCAATTTATCATTTTTTTATTTTGCCATTAACATTTTTCTAAAATACTCTAATTTTCCTAATTTTGCTCGTATGTCAAAGCAACGAATCGCTCCTTGGCAGCTCGTATTTCGAAACATTCGAATGTCAGGACGCTCTTAAGTCGAGGTACCACTATATTTAAGTATAAAATTGCGTACATACATTTATTTTTAGGGTTTGATTATTTTTTGTCTAGATCTTTGTTAACCTAATTGGATTCTTATTTGAAATCAAATCAAATTTTGGCAAATTCATTGATTACGATTTATAATTTTAAGAAAATGGAAAATAGCAACCAAAAAAAAGAAAATGTGTAAAACGTAGAGTTTGTGATCATATTTATGATTTTAATCGAAATTCTTGTCAATGCACACAAGTATTAAAACCTAAAACCTATTTAATACCTTACAATGAATTTATTCTATGAGTAAATTTTCACATTGAGAAATATTATCCAAATTATTATCGCATTGAACAGATTTATTATTTAGTGATTCATGTTTTGTTAGAACCAGTTAACTGTGATTGACGAATATATTCGGCATAGAGACGTGATAGAATTTTGTGTATATTAGTCAAACGTATAAAACAGAGTAACCATTTGCCATTTAGATTGCAATTTTTTTAAATGAAAAAACATTCTCAAATTTCAAGATATTTAGAATATTTTGAAGCTATGCAGTTCTAAAATAAATAGTTGTAAGTGGCATTTTACCTCAAAAACAACATTTTACCTCGGTTCTAAATAAATATTGGTTTATTTTACAAAATTGCAAAATATTATTTTTACATTCTACATCTTTGTTGGAATAAGCATATAGTACATACATAATGTACTAAAATTGGATTAAACTCAATGAAATATTATACATGTAAATGTGCGAAAGTAAGAATAGTTTTTAGATGAACAGCAAAAACTATTTTCATAATAGACAGTAGAAAATGTTATTCAAGTAGCATAATCTTATTGATTATGTATAAGTACATAAATTATTTTCACATTTCGGGATTTCGGGATTTTAACCCTTCATTGCATATTTTTTTCAATTTTTTTTTTCAAATAATTCAGGGTGATGTAATTAATGCTTTAGATTAAAGAAAAAAAAATTAAAAAAATTAAAGTAAATAAATATATGTATTATGTAAAAAACAATATGATGGAAATTTACATCTCATGCATTGTCACATATTAAGCTCAGTAGTAAATAAATAAATTGTAAAATATTGTTTACTCAATTTTCTTTATTCTTTATGATAATTAAAAAAAACAATTTGCCTTAAGGTAAAATATTAGTTGAACTACTTATTTTTTGCAGTCATAGCCTCAAAATATTCTATACATCTTTACATTTCAGAATATACTTGTTTTCAAAATTTTTAAATGGGGATTGGCCACTGTTTTCTACGCATGACGAATATACTCGTCAATACTCAAAATTCTGCTACTTCTACATGACGAGTATATTCGTCAATCACAGTAAACTGGTAAATAGACGGGATTGGACATATCATCATATACTTCCCTGATCAAGAATAAAAAATATTCTTACCTAAATTAATAAACTTTTCCAAAATGTTACGCTTTTACGAGCATTCAGAATATCAAAAATGTCGTCCATGTTAATCTGTAATTTGTAAAAAAAAACTATTTAGTCTATCTATCTATCTTCCATGCATAATTTATTCATGATAAAACCGCATAATTATTTTTCCACAATATGAAATGTGTTATCTTACAATTAGCTATATATCACTTTTTTATTTATAAAACGAAGCGAGCGAAGTATGATTAAATTGTTTATTTTAAATGCTTATTATTGACTTCCCGACGGAGAAGTTGGTTTCCGCCAGAAAATTCAATGTTTTTGTCAATTGTTCTGAAACAATCTTGAAAATTCAAGAAATGTTCGAAAGATATTAGTTGGAATTTGTGCTGATTAATTTTTTATAAACATCCTTCGTAATTAATTGTTAAAAATTTGACTATCACTTCGTAGTTCTTTTGCCTAAACTAAACGAACAGCCTAAAACGTTATAGGTCTAGTAAAAGAAGTTAAAATACAAATATTAGTAAAAAGATTGGGATAATAGATTTTGTTTTCGAAATGAACTGTTAAAATTTTTATTGTCTCAATTTGAAAAGGTATTGCCTTTAAGCAAAATGCCACTTACGCCTAGTTAAATATATACACTTTATATCAATTTCGCTATTAAGCAAAACATGATTGATCTATATTAAAGCTCTATTTTGATTTAAGTGACATCATTTTAATTTTGTAAAACATAATTTTTATATTATTATTATTTTTACATTTAACTTTCCGTAGGGTATTATAGAAATGGCAAAAAAATCAAAAATTAATTTTTTTATACATCTTTACGTTTCAAAGGTTTCTGAACATTTTGGCATACCTTAGAAAAAATGGATGTATGTGTGTGTGTGCGCTGATACAATTTTTCATCGACGATTTCCGAAACACCGATCAACCGATTTGAATAATTCAAAAAACATTCGATTCGTATTGATTAGGAGACGTGCTGATTAGTTTTTGGCAAAGGCAGGTCTAGCCGTTCCGAAGATACGGGACAAAAAGAGCCACAAAAGGCTGAACGGGTTTTAAGAGAACGGAGCGTCCGATTTTAATAATTCAAAAAACATTTTACTTGTATTGACAAGATGACTAGTAATTTGG
>NW_020537324.1:68229215-68265034 GCF_003426905.1 Ctenocephalides felis
AATGAGTGCACGAAAGCCGGAAAGTTCGAAGAGCTTCCTTCATTACACTCATGCATTAAAATTGGATTCTGATAATTATTCATTGTATTCAACAGATCTTACGCTTTCTTAAAAATACAACAACATTATCTTGCTTTACAAGATGCTGAGGAAACCATTAAAAGAGCACCCACTTGGGCCAAGGTAATAGAATATAATTATATGCTATATGGTGAAACAAGAGCTGCATCATATTCTATTTTTCTATTTTTAGGGATATTTTAGAAGGGCAGAGGTCCAATATGCTTGTTATTTATTTGCAGAAGCTTTGCTTTCATACACGCAAGCATTGCAATTGCAACCTGGAGACAGTACATTGCTTGATGCAGTAAACCGGGCTGCAAAAAGTGATGAGAATGAGATGAAAGGTTATTTAATATTAATTTAATATTGAATTCTTTATTATGTATTTAATATTGTTGAGAAACTGTATTTGTTCCACAGTTGATGCTCGGGCACCATGGTTGGGAGCCTTAATTGGTGTTATCGTTGGGATCTTAATTGTAATTGCTGACAGTGTGTTAACCAATAAACCATCACTCAAAGTATATATTTATTGAACTGGGAAACTTGTATGGAAGTTATTAAGATCCTTTTATTTATTTATTAAAATTATTTAATACAGCCGTCGGGGAACTGGGGTAAATTACTCCAAATGGGGAAATAATGGAATTTTTTGGGGTAAAAAAAGAATATTTATAACTGTACTTGCTACGTAGTAGTCTGTGCTCTAAGTCAGCTTCAGTAAAATAAAAATAAAAATTACATTTGGTTTAAACTAAATTTTTAGTTATTGTATCTTTTCAATATTATTATGGAGGGCTATAACATAAAAAATAAAAGACAAAAGTTCATTTTTTTGCTTTTTTCCATGGGTTGATATAACTTATACAGAAAGATTTTGGGGTAATGATTTAAAAAATTCTCCGACCTTTGATTTAAAAGAATAAGTAATTTGGTTAAAATATTTTATTCAATTCCAAAGAAGATACTATAATTTTCAGTAGTATGAAGTCCTTTTTTACAATATTAGTGCTATCTTAATATTGGTTACAATTAAAGTAAAACTTTTTCGATTAAAGAAGGATATAACAAAAATACAAGTTTTCCATTTTCATTTAATTTATAAGCTTAATTAAATATCTTATTAGTATCTAAATTTTTAGAATCCACTTTTAATGATTTTGGTGATGTTTGCAATAAGTGCCCTTGGTTATGTTATTGCCCGTGGTATAAGAGTTTATATAAAGAGCCAAAGAAATTCTTTACTACAGCCTCCTCCCGATTTACTTGCTGGTAATTATTGACAAAATTTAGAGAAAACAAGTTTCTAAATTTTCATTTAATGGTTAAATCATTTTTTTAGAAATGAATTCAGTAGAAGAAGAAACTGCAAATGTTTCAAATTCAACAGAAAGAAATAATACTAGATATACTAAAGCTCAAGCAAGACAGCGCTACAAAAAAGGGAAATCATGATAAATATAAAATAAATTATTATAAATTGAATTAAATGTTTTTATAAATTATTTATTATATTCTGTGATTTTTTTTAAACAAAAAAATATAATAAAGTAAACAGTTCTTTTAACACATTTGTTCTCATTTGCGCAAAACCATATTTATGATTAACACGTCGTCGGTACATTGCGCTTGTGGATGTGTTGGTGTAAGCACATTATGTAGGCATAATTTTGAATATTGACGTCCTCAGTCTTATCGTGACTTCCGAGGAGTTCAGTACGTTTTTAGTTGCTATTATATTTTTTTGATTCGATATAAATGTGTTTAATGTGCATTATTTCATTATAATTCGGGTGAAACATTTAAAAATCGGCGCCACATTTTCGCGCGGAGTGTGTGCCTATTGCAGCGCCTCTAACTACAGATTGGAATGGGATCTGTATCAGATGTATTAATGCGCCATAGCCTCGAAAACATTTTCCTAAAGAGCAGCACAATGCAGGGCAGGGCCTGTATTTGTTATTTATAATCAGTTGGATTTTCATGTGCGTTAATTAGAGTATGGAGCAGGGAAAATTAATTACATCAAGACTTTTTGTGACGTCTGTTGTGGAAAACAGAGACGAATTCGACGAGGTAGTTTACTTATTTTTTAATTATTTGACAAAGACAGTGTACAAGTCAGCCATGTTTAGCTAGTTCGTGTAAAGGCCGTGTCGTGCGCTGTCATGCAAAGCGCGACATTTGAATTGTCCAACAAATTTGTGCAAAATTGTGACAATTTATAGTGCAATCTCTTTTGTTTTACACTCTTAATACGTGGAAAAGTGTTTGTCATAATGTCAACGTTTCCTGCATAAAAAACATCATTTGGTTTAGGCTTAAATAAAGCTTTTGGGTTTTATATTTTTTCTTGACAATATGTGTTTTTGTATTATTCAAATTACAAAATATTTATCATTCAAAAGTGATTGAATAACTACGATTCTATTCAAAGAATAATTGTGATCATATATAAATTTTATGATATAGTGGTTTTTAAAAGATAAACTACAATTAAATTCAATTCTCACAGTATGTTTTCTATTTCAGAAATATGAAAGGGCCTATCAATCACTTCAGTCCCTTATCTCAGGATTGAGCGATACAGATGCACACGATGCTTTGACAAATGCTGTTTGCAAGGATAAGACTCATGAAGAGGTCTGTCTGGGACTTCTCACTGTCATTCTGACAGAGCCTCAAAATGCAGCCAAAAGTTACAGAGACTTAACAATGGTTTCAAGAGATGGTCTAGCTATAGTTCTAGTGCATCTTACAAATCTCATTCTTGAAAGGTACTTACGATTTCAAGATGTTGTCAGAAGTCAAGTATTGTGGTTAGTGCGTGAAATGATAAAAATGCTGTGAATAATGTGGATAATGTCTGTTGGAATGTCATGAGATTAGCTTCCGGGGGGGATATAACACATCGTAATATATTTTTGATTGAGAATTTATTGGATATTTTCCAAGAGCACAGAGCCTGGTTGGATAAATTTCCACTTCTGATAGGCTCTGTTGTTTATACATATCTTAGACTGATAGAAGATCACACATCCCCAGCTTTAGCCAATTTAAGAGACAGAGAAGTTAAATTTGTAGTCAATTTAATCAGGGAACGTTTTTCTGACATTTTAAAATTAGGTAGAGATTTTGTTCGTTTATTGCAAAATGTAGCTAGAATACCAGAGATCGAACAATTATGGAAAGATATACTTAAAAATCCAAAATCTTTATGCCCTACTTTCACTGGTATTCTGCAATTATTACAAACTCGCACATCTAGAAGATATTTACAATCTCGTCTCACGCCTGATATGGAAAGGAAATTAGTTTTTTTGACATCACAAGTTCGGTTTGGTAACCATAAAAGATACCAAGATTGGTTTCAGAGACAATATTTAGCTACCCCAGAATCACAGTCTTTGCGTAGTGATTTTATAAGGTTTATTGTTAGTGTTATTCATCCAACAAATGAATTACTATGTTCAGATATAATACCCAGATGGGCTGTAATCGGGTGGCTTTTAACAACATGTACTGCAAATGTGGCTGGTTCAAATTCAAAATTATCTCTATTTTATGATTGGTTATTTTTTAGTCCCGAAAACGACAATATAATGAACATTGAACCAGCAATTTTAGTAATGCATAATTCAATGAGGTCACATCCAGCTGTTACAGCTGCTTTGCTTGATTTTCTATGTCGAATAATTCCAAATTTTTATCCTTCACACACAGACAAAGTACGGATGGGCGTCTTAAATTCTTTAAGGCAAATAGTTGAAAAAAGAGTTTTACCTAATTTGTATCCATTATTTGATAATGTAAAAATGGACAGAGAACTAAAAGCAATGGTGAGAGAAACATTTAAAGAGTTTTGTGCACCTGAATCTTTTCCAGTGAATAAAATTGAGGATGTTAATTTAGAAACTAATAATACTAACAATCATATATTCACAAAAGATGAGGCTGTATTCAGTGATGAAGAGGATGATCCAGTTCCGATGATTATACACACTGGTTATGATACTGATGATGATGATATTCCTTTATCTAAAGTTCGATTAAAAGAAGAAGAAAAAGAATGTGAAGATGAAGAAGAAGAAGAAGAGGAAGAGGATCCTCTTGGATGCCTCCAAGGATCACTTCGCAATTTATCAGAACAGCTCTTACAAACAAAAACCCCAGAAGAAAAATGTTCTTCCGTTGAAGCAATCATAAAAGAAGTTCTGTTGATAAACAAGTTAGACGATGATACATTAGAAAGTTTAAGTGATTGTTTATGTACGGCTTTGCAAGACACAATTCATAAAAACATTTTCCCTGAATCAGTGAACGAAGATACTTTAAATGAAAGTATTAGTGGTCCTTTATTTGTGCTGTTCCGAACATTTTATCAGCTATATCAAAACGAAGACAAAAAAAGGCGCATTCTTATCAGTATTTTAGCTGAAATGTACTCCACAATTCCTCAGATAGGTTATTTATTGTTATATTTTTTAAAAGTAAATGGACAAAATGAATTTAGTAAAAGTTTAAGTGCAAATCAACAGTCTAGCAATAGTAAACAGAATAATCTCATAAAAGGGGCAGTGTATAAAGATTTCTCATTAACAATAGAAAAAAAATTAGATACGAGTTTATTGAATGATTTAAGATTGTGTCAGGAAGACAATGGAGAGTTGTTGTTGTGGTTAACACCAGAAGTGTATAGGGAGTTCAAAACAGTGACTATAAACAATATTTCGATTTTACATGTGATTGTGCAAACGGTGGATGCAGGTCAGTTGCAGGACTTGGTCTGCCATATTCTGCAAGGGCGATTGGTTATGTTCAAGAACGAAACATTGCAACCGCTTCTCCTGGCAAGTCTGATGTGGGAAACATTCGAACAGTATGCTCTGTGGCAGCTGATAGCAGCCCACGATGTTCCTTTAGAGAATCTATTACCAATTCTTCCTAAATTGGATTTCAAATCCCACGCCGAGGCGCTGACCAGCATCCTGCTTCGTCTTAAGCAAGAAGAGCCGACGGCGGATCTTTTGAAATTATTATTTTGTCGAGAGGTGAGAGCGAAGGGGGACATGTTTGTAATATCGACGTTGAAATATTGGTGTTTGGACTACGAAGATAAATTAGGCGATTTGCTGTCGAATCTGCTGAACACTAGGAATCCTGGCACGTCGCCGAACAAGAGGAAACGACTGCCAAAGACGGGGATCAGCAATCAGGGGTCGCCCAGCATCGAACAGGTAGGAGACACATTCATATCTTCACGATTTTAATATTATTATATCGTGTATTTATTGGAATTATATTTACTTGAGACATATCTATATTTTATGCGCGAGATATACGTCCTTTTCGTCATTGGCACTTAAGGATAGTGTAAAGTACGAGTTTAAATCGTTCCGTAACCACGCTCGTATGTCGAATCGCTCGTATCTCGAAGCGATTTATCTCATATCAATACATTGAAATGCTGTTAGTTCGTTCCAGCACTGTGATTTTTGTTAAGTTTGTGAACATAAAAAATAAATTTACCATTTATTATTAATTTCCCGTAGGGTAAGTTATAGTAACCGCAAAAAATCGAAAATGCAATTTTTTGCATCTCTTTATGTTTCAAAGATTTTTGAACATTTCGGCGTACCTTAGCAAAAATGGATGTATATGTGTATGTGTGTGTGTATGTATGTTTATATACAATTTTTCATCCACGATTTCGACCCTATGGATCAACCGATTTGAATAATTCCGATTCGATTCGTATTGACAAGGAAACGTGCTGATTAGTTTTTGGCGAAGGCAGGTCTAGTCGTTCGGAAGATACGGGCAAAAAGTATTTGTATGATTCAAAAAACATTTCATTTGTATTGACGAAATGAAGAAATGATGAAACTTTTGGGAAGGCAAGTCCAGCGGTTATGGACTCTCAATAAAAATAAGTTAAAAAAATGTCGGTATGGTAGGAATATAGTAGGAAAATCATTGTTACAACTGACGCAATTTATCATTTTTTTATTTTGCCATTAACATTTTTCTAAAATACTCTAATCTTTCCTAATTTTGCTCGTATGTCAAAGCAACGAATCGCTCCTTTGGCAGCTCGTATTTCGAAACATTCGAATGTCAGGACGCTCTTAAGTCGAGGTACCACTATATTTAAGTATAAAATTGCGTACATACATTTATTTTTAGGGTTTGATTATTTTTTGTCTAGATCCTTTGTTAACCTAATTGGATTCTTATTTGAAATCAAATCAAATTTTGGCAAATTCATTGATTACGATTTATAATGTTAAGAAAATGGAAAATAGCAACCAAAAAAAAAGAAAATGTGTAAAACGTAGAGTTTGTGATCATATTTATGATTTTAATCGAAATTCTTGTCAATGCACACAAGTATTAAAACCTAAAACCTATTTAATACCTTACAATGAATTTATTCTATGAGTAAATTTTCACATTGAGAAATATTATCCAACTTATTATCGAATTGAACAGATTTATTATTTAGTGATTGATGTTTCGTTAGAACCAGTTAACTGTGATTGACGAATATATTCGTCATAGAGAAGTGATATAATTTTGTGAAAAAAAAACATTCTGAAATTTAAAGATATTCAAAATATTTTTAAGCTATGCTGTTCTAAAATAAATTGTTGTAAATGGCATCTTACCTCAAAAACAACATTTTACCTCGGTTCTGACTTCTAAAAATATTGGTTTATTTTACAAAATTGCAAAATATTATTTTTACATTCTACATCTTTGTTGGAATAAGCATATAGTACCTACATAATGTACTAAAATTGGATTAAATTCAATGAAATATTATACATGTAAATATGAGAAAGTTGGAATAGTTTTTGATGAACAGCAAAAACTATTTTCATAATAGACAGTAGAAAATGTTATTCAAGTAGCATAATCTTATTGATTATGTATAAGTACATAAATTATTTTCACATTTCGGGATTTCGGGATTTTAACCCTTCATTGCATATTTTTTTCAATTTTTTTTTTCAAATAAATCAGGGTGATGTAATTAATGCTTTAGATTAAAGAAAAAAAAATTAAAAAAATTAAAGTAAATAAATATATGTATTATGTAAAAAACAATATGATGGAAATTTACATCTCATGCATTGTCACATATTAAGCTCAGTAGTAAATAAATAAATTGTAAAATATTGTTTACTCAATTTTCTTTATTCCTTATGATAATTAAAAAAAACAATTTGCCTTAAGGTAAAATATTAGTTGAACTACTTATTTTTTGCAGTCATAGCCTCAAAATATTCTATACATCTTTACATTTCAGAATATACTTGTTTTCAAAATTTTTAAATGGGGATTGGCCACTGTTTTCTACGCATGACGAATATACTCGTCAATACTCAAAATTCTGCTACTTCTACATGACGAGTATATTCGTCAATCACAGTAAACTGGTAAATAGACGGGATTGGACATATCATCATATACTTCCCTGATCAAGAATAAAAAATATTCTTACCTAAATTAATAAACTTTTCCAAAATGTTACGCTTTTACGAGCATTCAGAATATCAAAAATGTCGTCCATGTTAATCTGTAATTTGTAAAAAAAACTATTTAGTCTATCTATCTATCTTCCATGCATAATTTATTCATGATAAAACCGCATAATTATTTTTCCACAATATGAAATGTGTTATCTTACAATTAGCTATATATCACTTTTTTATTTATAAAACGAAGCGAGCGAAGTATGATTAAATTGTTTATTTTAAATGCTTATTATTGACTTCCCGACGGAGAAGTTGGTTTCCGCCAGAAAATTCAATGTTTTTGTCAATTGTTCTGAAACAATCTTGAAAATTCAAGAAATGTTCGAAAGATATTAGTTGGAATTTGTGCTGATTAATTTTTTATAAACATCCTTCGTAATTAATTGTTAAAAATTTGACTATCACTTCGTAGTTCTTTTGCCTAAACTAAACGAACAGCCTAAAACGTTATAGGTCTAGTAAAAGAAGTTAAAATACAAATATTAGTAAAAAGATTGGGATAATAGATTTTGTTTTCGAAATGAACTGTTAAAATTTTTATTGTCTCAATTTGAAAAGGTATTGCCTTTAAGCAAAATGCCACTTACGCCTAGTTAAATATATACACTTTATATCAATTTCGCTATTAAGCAAAACATGATTGATCTATATTAAAGCTCTATTTTGATTTAAGTGACATCATTTTAATTTTGTAAAACATAATTTTTATATTATTATTATTTTTACATTTAACTTTCCGTAGGGTATTATAGAAATGGCAAAAAAATCAAAAATTAATTTTTTTATACATCTTTACGTTTCAAAGGTTTCTGAACATTTTGGCATACCTTAGAAAAAATGGATGTATGTGTGTGTGTGCGTGCTGATACAATTTTTCATCGACGATTTCCGAAACACCGATCAACCGATTTGAATAATTCAAAAAACATTCGATTCGTATTGATTAGGAGACGTGCTGATTAGTTTTTGGCAAAGGCAGGTCTAGCCGTTCCGAAGATACGGGACAAAAAGAGCCACAAAAGGCTGAACGGGTTTTTAAGAGAACGGAGCGTCCGATTTTAATAATTCAAAAAACATTTTACTTGTATTGACAAGATGAATAACTAGTAATTTTGGGAAGGCAGGTCCAGCGCTTATGACGACTTTAGCGACTTTCAATAAAAATAAATTTAAAAAAATGGTCGTTTTGCGGTCAAAAATGTTTATTATACATCAAATTATCAGATATTTTATAGAGATTTTAATAATATGTACACTTTTTGTGTAATTTTTTGTGTTCCGTACCAAGATTTTTAATTGCGGTACGGGAAGTTCCAGCAATTTGTTTTAAGGCACGATGCCATGCACCACTACTTTTATATTATTTTGATATTGAATAATTATAAATTATTGTGTTAACATTAACACTTTAGCCGAGTCTTATATTCTATGAAACATAAAATTATATATATCTTGTGCTTTAAATAGAATGTTTATTTTCTATTCAGTTTATGAATGAAGCTCTTCATCTTAAGGATACAACGAAAATAATTTACTTTTATCGTTTAGAAAGTGCCTTTCCACTATCTATTTTTATTATAAATGATATACATAAATATAAAAGGTTTTTCATAAATATTAATGGATTCACATTGGAATTAAAAATGACTTACCTTATTTTTTTTATTAATAATAAACAGCAATCAAAATTACATATTATTCTGTAAGCTATTCTGCTACGATTTAACAAGAATAAAATAGTGCTTACATATACGAAGAAATGATAATAATAATAATAATAATAATAATAAAATAACTCATGAATAATATTTTATTGTTACATGTTTGATAATTAAATTTTCTATATATTGCTAAAACAAATATTATTTTCTTATCATTAAAATATGTAATCAGTAAACACAAGACATTTATTGCCAAGTTTTCTACAAGAGTCTATTTACATTCTGTGAGTAAAAAATAAGTAAAACAATGAACCAATTTTATTTTCTATGGTTGTAGCAATTATTGTTATAATCAAGTATTTATTTATAATTTTTTCTACTTTTATATTTGTTACTTACTAAATTCATTCAATTTAGTTCAGAAGTTTTTAATTCTTTAGTTCAGAATTGTGTACTTAACGTTAATTTGATTAATTTGACTCACTGCCAGAAAAGTTGAAGTCATAATTTGTTTTAACTTGTTGAAATTCCATTAATTTTTAAACATGAACTACTTTTAGAGTTAGTTTTTGTATTTAAAATTAGTTTGAGGTTTATTGATTTAAACTGGTTAGTTTATACAAATAATAGTACTTTTACTAAAAATTACATTGAAGATGTTTAATGATTTTATGATTTAGTAATATAAATAAATAGGTTCAAAAATGCAAAAAATATTAGTAATTATTTAATTAAGAGGTACAAAACCGCGTTTATGCAAGAAATCGTATTATGCGAGATATTGGCATTAATTTTGTGTCTCAGGGGGCGTCCATTAATCACGTGATCGATTTTTTAAGGAATTTTGAACTCCCCCTCTCACTTGGTGATACGTGGTGAAATTCAAAATTTCACCCCTCCCCCCAATCATCAAGTGTATTTTTAGTTACAAGAAAAAAGTGTAAATCTTTTTTAAAAAAAAAAATCAGGTAAAAAATAATTACACGTGATATCTTACTATACCCCTCTCTCCCCCACGTTATATTTCGTGATTTTTTGTTGAACCCCCCCTCCCTCTAAAAACATCTCGTGATTGATAGACGCCCCGTTTGTGGGAGAAATCGTATTAAGCATAATCGTCTTACCAGGGTTCTACTGCATCAAATTATTACCGAATAATTATATCGGTTTCTTATAAGATTCTTATACGACTCATTCTTATAAGATTCACATGGAACTTGTAAAATAAATTTCTCCAGTAAAGCTTTTGAACTTTCAGACAAAGTATTTAATACAAAATCTTGATTTTATAACAGATAATTATTATAAAAAATAATAATAAATATCAAATTAGAACTTATAATTCATATAAAATACTTATTTATAGCAAATATTTCAAGTGGTCGAGTAAAGCTTTAAAATTTAAATGAAGAATTGATGAGTTTAAAATTATTATTATTATCATTACTATTTCTTCATTAATTTACCATATATCTTCAAAACAAACATGCAGTATTTTTGAAGGTATCAGTTAATTAAATAGTAAGTTTTTTCAATTTTGATAAATTAAATTAAATAGTGCAGTTATATGAGAAAAATAACCATAAATTAATAAAAAAATAATTGTACAAAAATGCATTCAGTAATTTTGAGAAATTAAATAAATCATAGAATTAAAATTCTAAAAGATTACCCAGTAGTAAGCCTTTTCAATTTTGATGAATTAAATTAAATTACATAGTGCAGTTGTATGAAAAAATAACTAGTGGTGTATTACATTGTGCCTTGAGGCAAATTGCTGGAACTTCCCGAACTGTAACGAAATGTTCGAGGAATATTACATGTTTTTAAATTGATTATTATAATATAAATTAATACTGTAACATTATCTAATATTTATAAGAATTATATACATGGAATTGCAAAGTTGAAATTATTTGTTTAAAGTATATTAGAATTTAAGTCAGAATTACAATTAAAATCTAAATTATTTTCGATATACAAAAAAAGAACATAAAATTGAAACAAATTTTTTTTTCCCAAAAGCAATTATTTTGTTAAAGCAAGCAGCAAGTTCTTTGAATCATTCAAATCGGACGTTTAGTTCTCTCAAAAATTGCAATTTTTTGCACATTTAGCTCTGTATCTCTGAAAGCACTGGACCTGCCTTTGCCAAAAACTAATCACCACTTATCTCCATCACTACAAATTGATCACTTTTTGGATCATTCAAATTTGATGCTCCGTTTTTTTAAAAACTCGATTTCTATTTTCTGCACTCTTTGCTCCGTATCTCCGTAACGGCTGGAGCTGGCTTCGCCAAAAACTAATCAGCACATCTCTCTATCGATAGGAATCGAATGTTTTTTGAACAATTCAAATCGCCCGAAAATGTGGACCAAAAACTGTATCCATACATACATACATACACACACACAAGCACTCATCCACACAAAGGCTTATCCACTTTTTCTGAAGTATGCAAAAATGTCCATAAATCTCTAAAAGATTTTTTTAAATAATTACAGAATTTTAAAAGAAAATGAAATTAAAAAAAATATATTTATTTATATAAAACGAGAGGTATTAGGAATTTACCTTAATCGCAGATTATTAGGTGAACGTTTATAAAAATGTTCAAACAACTAACATTAAATATCATTATACGAGCAACATATGTGATGTTTATAGTTTTCTTCTAATCTATCGTTATTTATAGACGGAATTACAATTCTATTCCATTAATGTTTTTTCTCCTTCCATTAATGTTTTTCCAATCGATTATTTTGTTTTTGAAATTCAAATTTCTGTGTTTTGTTGTGGAACATAAAAGAGAACGTGTACACGTCAGCATAAATACTTTGCAATGTAAGAAATTCTTCACAGTTGTATATATAACTTAGAGATTTATAAGTTTTTTTTCTTAAATATGAGTTTATTCAGTTTCCTGTTTGTAAATTAGTCATTTACATGATTTATAAAAATTTATATTATTATATAAGTTTACAATTGGCCAAACATAATTATATATCATTACAATATTAATATAAATTAAGATGTATTTGCTCAAAGTAGTAGGTGTTTCTTCTCAATAATATTAAAATATTTTTTTTTTTAATGTTAAATATGGCAATCTACTAAGTTTTAAGTACATATTATTTATATTACAATTATATTTATTTCGTTAGTATTATATGTTCTTGGATTTTGCAAGATATATGAGACGAAGTATTTTTGCTGGCGTTGCAATTATGAGAAATTTGTTCTTAATAAATATGGCTTAATGGTTATGATGATAATATTTTTAATATATATATATATATATATATATATATTTATATTTATATATGTATCTCCTAAAAATTCTTAAAAACCTAAAATCAAACAAATAATTTCGTTATAGGAATTGAAAATCAAAATTCAAAAATTAAATCGAGCGGGTTAAAAATTATATTGACTGTCTTTTTAATATTTTATCATCGTGCATCTTCAACATTTATTTATTATTGGTCACATCCTGAGCTTAACATATTTATATGTATTTATATTTGTTATCTTTTGTACCTAAGAAAAGATAAAAAGAATTCTGTTGAATTTTATGATAAAATAGGAAAATAAAAGGTAGGTTTGTGAGCCGAGTTAAATTTCAACTCGATTCAAGGAAGAATAGTGTGAGAAATTTTCCATTGCCATTTTATATCGCAGTGCCCAAAATGGGCTCTTTTCAATTGGAAACATACTTTTGATCTAATTTTCAAGTGAAAATGGACCGATGTCAGGTTATATACAATCATAAATTGTACGTTGTCTGAGACATTTTTAAAAAATATTTTATATTAGCACCTTTATTTTTTTAAAAATTGGATGTAATAAAGGTACCTTTACTTTTACCTTTACCTTTATCTTTTTTGCATCCAGTTTGTTTTTCAAAGTCAAGGTCCTACTATAAAACAGTTTTACAAAATGCTAAGACAATGTACAATTTATGTTTGTATATATATAAACGTACATTAATATTTTTGGGGTTTGTACAATATGTCGCATTTTCTTATTTCATCATAAAATTCAAAAAAAATTCTTTTTATCTTTTCTTATGTACAAAAGATAACAATTATAAATAATACTCTCAAGCTCTGGATTTAACGTATAAAAACTTAAAATTTAAAATGAATAACATATGCCTTCAATAATTATTGATTGACATGAAAATTAAATAGAAATCCCTTGAAAAATGCACATATTTGTCTTTGAACTTTCTTTTGATATTGACTTCCCGAAAGAGAACTTTGTTTATACCAGGAAATCCGATTTGCTAACTCAACTCAAGTTTTCAAGTTATTCTGAATCGTTTGATACCAAATTTGGAAAGAATATGAGTGTGAACCAAAATTTGACCTTATAATAATTCTTCTCTTAGTTCTTGTAAAGTTAACTATTATAACTTTACTTTATTATAAAGTTCTAGTACTGTACTTATAGAATTTTTACTTATAGATTCAAATTTTTGATGAATTTTTAACAATTTTCTGTTTATATTAAAGAATTATTGATGCAATTCTCTTTTAATTTATGTAAATAAATAATCATGTCTGACCTTTGTCTTAATGAACAATAAAGTGTTTGAAAAACATGGTCAGTTTGCAACATGGATACGAAAGCATTTTATAAGAATCTTTATTTTTTATTTAAATATTTTTTTACATTTTTCTGGCATTTCACACTTTAATGTATTTTACAAATCATACTCTATAAACATTATTACATACTTTATATACATATATGTTTTCATAAAATCATAAATTAAACTATAATAATTTATGTTTCTAAATCATTCATTACTTTTTTATTTCAAAAATCTGTCTAAATTTTTCTCATT
Source organism: Ctenocephalides felis (assembly GCF_003426905.1). Taxonomy (NCBI): domain Eukaryota; kingdom Metazoa; phylum Arthropoda; class Insecta; order Siphonaptera; family Pulicidae; genus Ctenocephalides; species Ctenocephalides felis. Next base: position 68,243,336 of record NW_020537324.1, read on the forward strand.
TTCTTCTTGCAATTCAGGATCGCAACTGAATTTTTGCAAGTCACTTTTTCAACTATAGTTAATAATAAAATATAGCATTTTTATTTTTGTCAATATGCTCTATTTTAACTGATTATTAAAAAAATCTATTAGTTCTCAATATTGAATTATGCTCGCTTTATTAATTATTTTTTTAGTATTTTTTGAAATATCAATTGGATTTTCTGTTTTGGATGTAGATTATAATGTTAATTATTTAATATCCATCTTTTACCATGACTTGTTAAAAAATATAGAGTATTTTCTTTTAAATAATATATAATGTAATGTTTTGAAAACAAATTTCAATTATCAATTTCTTACTTCATAATTTTGATTTATTTATTATCTAAAACAAATTATTTAGTGGTTCTACATTTTATTAGTATAAGTCATTAAAAGTTATTAACTTAAGCACTTATACCATTAATAATCAATATAACTAACCTGAATAGATAAGGACTACTGCAACTGCACGTGTTCTGTATAAATTTAAATTATTTATGCACATTTTAACATTACATACAAAATTAGTTATACGGAAATTGATTGGATCATTGTTTAATTATATTTTGTAATTTTAATTATATTCTGAACTGAAATACTTGACTATCAATATGCGCTTTTAATGAGATATTTTGTGATACATTGTAATGAGTAATAACTAATATTTATTAAATTATGACATACATGCAGCATTTTTTTTTCGATTGTGTTTCCAAGAAGATATTTGTTTTCGATATTTTTATGTACTCTCGACATTTCAAGACATTCTTTATCGTTTGACACCAAGTCTGGGTATGTGGGTATGAGTGAGGGTGTTGTTTGTATATGTATAGGCTAAAATATGATCTTTATTCGAAGTTTCTGAAAAAAAAACTGCTGCACCGATTTCATTTATTTACTAGTTACTAAGATTCTTCTAGTTACTAACAAGATACGTGATGTTAGGTGGGAAAAAAGGGTTTATTTTAAATATCACCATGAATAGCTCCTTCAGAAGGAGCCAAGGTTCAAAACTCCTTAAAACTCGATCACGTGGTTAGTGGATGTGGTTTACAAGAAATGTAAACATGCATAAACAAAACCTAATCGATCCGAGTTAGAATGAAGGCTTTCCAGAACCTTATCTCATATTTTCAAGAATTGAACGGCTGCGCCGATTATTTCATCGGCTAGATGATTGTGCGACAATCAGCCTAACCTTTTCTTGATGAAAAGAAAAAATTGCCAAAAATCTTGAACCGATCTTAAAAAGAGTGCGCGATTGAAGTAAAACTTTTTCATTTCAACAGATTTTTCATTTGTTTTATTATTTTCACTATATGCGGAGACATTCTACGCATACGCATACAATTAAAGAACACTCTCACGCGACACGACGACCAATCACAATCGATCCGTATAGAAACGATCTCATCGAGAACGAATGACGAATCATTCATTGACACTCGACTCGATCGTAACGCTCTTTCGTTGCATTTGCACAGATTTACACACTAGTCGTGGCTAAAGAAGTTTTACTTTAAAAATTCAGAAATTGGAAGATATCAGGAACCTAGCTGATTGTTTTTTGGTAAACATTGGCAATTTCTTAGTATTAATAGTACATAATCGATTTGAAAATTTATTTTTAACTATTATAAGCTTATAAGCGTACGAAAAGTGATATAATTACAATATCCAATATAATTATTAATGCTTGGAAAAATGGTCAAGTAACGCTCTTAACATAATTTAGTTTTATATATGTGTATTATAATAATATATATAATTTATGTGTATAAATAAACCTTCTGAAATAATATATTGATTTTTATTCGATGAGTTGGTTATTCACATACATTGGGATGTAATATGTTCTTAAGGCAAAATCCTACGCCTAGTTTAATTTTGAATGTACATTTATTCATATTCTACCATTTTTTACAGGTATTAGGACATCTAGATGTTTTACGCCTTTGCTGCAGAAATTGCAGCGGGGGAACTACCACAAATTTGTACTCCATGGACACTGTGCAACGAGCCCTTCAACAAGCCCACACAAATAGTTCAGAATCACAAAAGGTAATAATGATATTCTTAACTTCTTTATAACTTTAACTTCTTCATTCTTAACTTTTATTATCATTATCATCAGATTTTCTGATCTCTCTGAAGATTGGGAGATATATTTTTCTGAATCCAATGATATATGTTGCTGCTTCAGTAGATCTGGTTAACAAATATATTTTATAGTATTTCTGAAATTATTATTCTATTTTACAGAAACAATTCAGCGAACTTTTCGCGCTGGCTGAACCAGAAGAGAGTGCTCCACCAGGAGGCGGTAGTCGTGGCGGTTCAAGAAGCGTCAGCAGTCGAGGGAAAAAGGGCAGTGCTGGCGGTCAAACAAGAACCACGTCCAGAAAAAACGTTTTCAGAGCAGAATCTGATAGTTCATCGGAATCCAGTGAAGTATGTTATTCTGGAGGATTATTTATAAATATCGAATTTCATTTTATTAAGCTTTATTGGCTCTGGTACATTAGTGGTTAGAGCTATATGGCATTTTAATCAGAGGTTCCAAGTTTGATACCCATCATGGGCAGTCTGATGTCAATATGATAGAAGAAATTATAGATAATGTTTCCGAAATGAAAATAGTCTTTACCCTGAATCAGTAAAAACTCCTCAGAATTACAGACATTGTAATGATAAAAAATTATCCTGTAGAGATAAGACAACTATTTGGGTTGCAATCTATAAAACCGATGTGGTTAAGTCAAATCATCACAAAGGCTCATAGGACTCTCCTGTTCTTCATAGAACAGTTCTGATCACTGTTCAAATAATAATAATAAACTACTATTGTGCTATGTAATTCATGTATAAGTAACTCAACCATTAATTCATTAACCTTTGATCAAGGCATTTAAAATTAATGAATCTAAATGAAGAAATTCATAATAATGAATTAAATTCATAAATTTTATACACGATATAAATTATATCGTGCATGTTGATATACTATGCATTTTAAAGTTAAATTATCAAGTAATTTTTCATAAATAGTAAACTTTTCTATTTAATAAATAGAAATTAGAATTATTATTATCTTCTTTATTTATCTAATAATATTTGTTTAACTTTAATTATTTTTTATATTTTATAGGAAGAGGAAGTGGTGAAACCTAAACAAGCAAAGCGGCGAAAAAAAGCGCTTTCTGATACTGATTGACATTTAAATTGGGAAGACGGTTGATGTGACTGAGTTATCATCATTTGAATGCCTCATTATATAGTGATTTATTAGTAACTAATGATTTTCTTTTAAGAACGGTTATTTAAATTACCAAAGCGCCTTCATAAACAAATTAAGAAAAACAAACAACACAATTAGAATATAACCGCTGTATGCGATCATTGGACCGAGGATAAACTTATTTAATATGTACATTATCAAAAGATGTGTCAGTGCAATTGACAGGTGATCTAAAACAATTTTTTAAATGACTGTGCTGAAATTTAAAAGAATGTTTTAATATTTATAAGATAATTAGGGATTTGTTTATATACTGTATGAACAGTAAAATGTTTTTTATTTAAATTACACATTGATTTTTTGTTCAGATTGTAAAATATTAATGTTGATATTCTGTTTATTTTTATAATGTATGATTGTATAATGCCTGATGAGAGTATGCAAATTTGTATATTTTTGTCTTTAGTCTATTTAAGCTATATTATATGAACATTTGCTTATTGTACATTTATTGTAAATAAAGTATGCATATGTTTTTTTTAAAAAAGAAATTGGTTAATATTACTATAATTTATATTATCATATGAACAAATTGATAATTGATTCATACTATATTATTAGATGATTATTGAAAATTAAACATTTGGTTTTAAACTACAATGCAGATATAATATCAGTATAAATTAAATATAAATCTACTAACTATAAAGCTGTTTCATCATTATCTTTATCCATAATTATCGTTTTTATGTAATATCAATAATATTTGATCTTACTATTTAAATATAAAAAATAATAATCTTATATGCTAAAAAAATAAAATTTTATATATTAAATTACATTTTTTGGATAAATGTAGTAAAACCGTTAATTTTATTTATCATCCGTTGTATTTATATAATCCATGACCATCAAGTCATTGACAGCGACAACTTCACTATGAACTAAATGCGCCAAGCTTCACGTTTAACATATTTGCCGGCAATCTTTTAACAAGATAAAGATAATTTTGACGTATTTAGTTTTATAATTTTATAATTTTGCCTATGAAGATTTTACCCACATGTAATTACTTATAAGCGTTCAAAGAAGATTCAGTCTGTGATAAATTAATTTCAAATTGTAAGAATATTTATTTGAAAATTATTTATGTTTTATTTACAATCAACAGTTATCATTTACTCTTTTATGTAATATAATTACAGTTTTTTATTATATACGTTCCAAGCAGAGTTTGATATTGGTTCCATTATCTTTTATATTTTCTTAATATTTTGTGTATAATGAGTAAATAGTAAATTATATAGTTGTAATTATGGATCATGTGAGTGTTGATGAAGGAACTAAAATAGAAGCTTCTGTGAACAATAGCTTTGGAAGTTGTCAACAACCTCAAGGTAAAAAGAAGTTACAATGTAATATAATTTTTATAATTTTTTGTATATCATATTTTATTCTTATACTCTAAAACTTTTATTCTTTATAAATCATTTAAAAAAGGAACATATCTAATTATCAATTCAAATTAACATTCAGTATAAGGTTATTTGCATGTACATTGTACAAAATTATATATAACCAAAGAAATTCATATTTTATGAATAATTTTAATTTGTTTTAGTTGGGCCCAATGAATCAAGTGAAAGTATGAAACTGTTTTTAGAAGAGTCACAAGGAGATCTAACACAAAATAATCACAATGACATAAATACTGAATCAGATTCAAATACAATTCCAACAGGTACGAAGCATTATAAATGGTTTGTTTTATGTTAGTTTAAATGTCAGCTTAAATGTTCTATGCTATATACAACATTGTTCTAAACATGTCTTGTACGGTTGTAGACCGTCACATGAAATGAACCTAAAAATTTAATTCCACACTGATTGTTTATAATCTTTTTAGTCCCCAAGAAAAATGATGGCCTATCAGAAACATTTTCTGACGAAAATGTGAAGCAAATTGATGATTACAAATTGAATACCGACATGAAATTAGATACCAATTTTGATGCTGATACACAGATTGAAGAAATTGACAAATTTACAATGAATGGAAATTTATCAGATGTCACAGAAAATGGAATTTCTGAAAAACAAGATGATGCTGAAAATAATATGACTACAGTAAAAAATACAGACACAGATCAAGATAAAGGCAGTGGCACTATTACAACATGCACTGATAAAAATCAAACCGATACTTCTGAAGAAACTGATTTATATCCTGCGACATCAACAGATACCTTTACTTCGAATCCATCTGCTTCGTCTTTATCAACAGGTTAGTCACAAGTAACAGTAGATGAACTTTTTACTATTCATTATGTAATTTCTTTGCATATAAATATTTACTGATATTTACTACTAACTACTTTAAAGGCAAATAATTATTATTCAGTGGTCCATGGGTTTTCAAATAGTAATTTGGTGATATATTAGTTTTAAAATTAGTTATGCATTCTAAACAACTATATTTAGTTTATGGGTTAAAATATTATATTAAATAATTATTTGCATATTTTTAATTTATAAGCAATTTGCATATTTATATATATAAGTATATATTATTTGTGTATTTTATCAATTTGTACATATTTTTCTTCAGAGCTATCAAATAATGATCTCAACAACACTTCACCAACAGAGAACACACACTTAGCAAGCACTAATTCTTCATATAATACTTCTATTTCCGAAGCCAATGATTTAATTACTAAAGATACAAGTGCAAAATCAAATGATGTACCCGAAACTATGAATCGTAAACGGAAGATAGAGGATGAAACTTCTGATGTTATAAAAATAAAACGAATTTCTGATAGCATTGATAATAAGGATAATATGTCAACAAGCATAATTTCATTTTCTGGAGATTGTCAAGAAAATGATTCTTCAAGTATTTCATTAAATATTCCAGAAACATCATTAGATACCAGTAATAGTCGAACATTAATTAATGGTGAAAGTGTTTTGATGAATTCTTCAAACAATTGTTTTTCTTCAGCAAACCTTACAACAAAAGATGATTCGGATATGGCTAGTTTCTCTGGAAATGAAACACCTGAGCTTCATAAAAGAGAATCTTTATTTCTAAATAATTCAGAAGGTTTGAACATTGAAGGTTCTTCTTCTCCAGATCAAGTACCTACTTTTGAGTTGATAACAAGGTTTGATGAAAGTAATGACATTGTTTCTTTGGTTATAAATCGAACTGATCGAAAATATTTAGATTATAATGCTGATTGGAGTCAAAACAGTTCACCTGGTAGTGTTACTAGTACTGGTGTTTATCAATTATCTGATCATAAACGTATTTCAACAATGTCATCTAGCACAACAAGCAGTGTCTATAGTACGAAAGCTCCAGAAAATTTTGTGATACCAGCTGTACCGTTAAGAAAGACTGATGTACATAAACAAGGCATTAAAGGACATAAAGAATTGTTTAAGCAAATTAAAGAAATTTTCAAGGTAGCATGTAGTGATTTATCTTCAGATGATTTTAATTCATCAAATGAAAAAGAGGATAAAAGCACTATGTCTGATAACTGTTCAATGATTAAAATGAAATCCCTTATCAATGAAGCAGTGGACAATCACTATGAACTAATCAATTCACCAGAGATGATAAGTGAATATGTTGAAACCGTTTCTAATACCAATTTTTCCATGACACCTAAAAAAGAAAAAATTCCAGTTCGAGTTACACCAGCTACGCCATCACTAAATACTACTGCATCAGAACAAAGTTCAGAACAAGATCCTAGAATAATGCAAAGAGTTTTAGCCAGGTGGGTAGATAAAAAATATTATGCTGGTCGAGTTGTAGATGTAAAAGATAACAATAAATTCACAATCCGATTTGATGATGATCATACCAAAACGCTTTTAAATGAGTATATTATATTTGGTGAACAAAATATATTGCCCTTGCATGGTCAATCTATTTATGTTATGTTGAACAATGAAGAAGAGTATGTACCAGCAATTGTTACATCAATATTGGAGGAATCGAATAGGGTAAAATACATTGTCCAAACAGATGGTGGTGAGAGTGGATCTGTTATGGCATCTGATATATATTTGACGGAAGATCAAGCCAGAAGTATAAAAGAAATTCATACGAGTGTTAGCAAAGTTGAAAGTAATAGCACACCAAAGAAAATGAATGGTCAAGATGTGAGCTTGGATAATATAATACATGGCCCAAGGTAATTTATTTATTTTCAATGAGCAAAAAATAGGAAAATGACCAATTAAGCCACAATAATAATAGTAATAATTTCTAGCTTTAAAACTTATCTAGTAATGCTTAAATATATTTTTATTCAATTTTTTTAGCTTAGTTCTTTTTTGAAGATCTACTAAAAATGCTACTTACAACTAGTTAAATTATTTTTTATAAGAAATTTATCTATTCTCTTTTTATTTGCATTTATTTCAAATTCCAGTATTATTTAATTTCCAATATCAGTTAATATTCTACAATATCAATTCAACTTTTACTTTGCAGAAGCAGGCGCCAAGTTACAATGAAAGCTATTACCCCAAAGGCAGGCTCCTCTGGGCTGAATAAACATAAAAGAACAGGAGGTCGAGGAAGTAAACAGAGAAAGTTCAGTGAGAGCAGTGATAGATCGATAACCGAACCTCCCAGTCCTGCAAGTACTACAGAGTGTGATGAAGCATCTTCTGTTAAAGGTCCTATTGAGGAAGTTCATGGCGTTGAACCAGAAGTACAGAAGACTCCCAAGAAAATTATTGGTGTTTTAACAGGTAACAAAAATAATAAATGACTCATTTGTAACAAATTATGTATTATATATAATATTTCTGATACAGGGCCGTTTCCTGTAAAAGGTTGCGGGCGCCTGTCTGGCAGGCGAACTTCTAAAGTGACTGGAAGCCTTTATGACAACAGCGATCCAGATACTGTAAACTTGCTAGGTCCAATTCCTACATCGAATAAGCTTTTTCAAAAGAAGTGCTTCTTGTTAACATGTACAGAAGATGTTTCACAAAAATTGAAATTGGTGAGTCCATAAATTGTCATTAACTTTCTTTAGGATAGTTATAGTAAAATGAAAATTTTTGCATATCTTTATGTTTTGAAGGTTTCTGAACTTTTTGGCATACCTCAGAAAAAATGAATGTGTGTGTTTTTTTTTTTGTATAGCGAAGGAATTGCTTTTGTGCATCCCAGACTAGGTCTTTTGACCGGGTATGTCGGACTCAATACTGCCCTGGTATAATACCGACTAAAACCTCCGCTTTACACTTGCCTCTAGTCCCCACGGAAACCGCCGTTAGGCATTACTTCGTGGAGGGAGGATCTAGAATGTTATTCTTAACTTGATTTTATACTCATCTTTTAAATGTGTGTGTGTAAATTGTATGTCTGCATTTTTTTTTCGTCCACGTTTTCCGGCGCACGGATCAACCGATTTGAATAGTTCAAAAAACATTCGATTCCTATTGATAGGGAGATGTGCTGATTAGTTTTTGGCAAACTACAAATCGAGTTTTTGAGAGAACGAAGTATCCGATATGATTGATCTAAAAAACATTCAATTTGTAATGATTGGGAGAAGAGGTGATTAGTTTTTGGCAAAGGCAGGTCCAGCCATTTTGAAGATACATAGCTAAATGTACAAAAAATGGCAGTTTTGGAGAGAACTAAGCGTCCGATTTGAATGATTCAAAGAACTTTCTGCTTGTTTCAACAAAATAATTGCTTTTGGATTTTTTTTTTCAAGAATTTTTTTTTTTGTATATTGAAAATAATTCAGATTTTAATTTTAATTCTGTTCTGATATACTTTAAACAAATAATTTCAACTTTAAAATTCAGTTCATATAATTCTTATAAATATTAGACAATGTTACAATATTTATAATAATCTATTTGAAAACATTCAATATTCCTCAATCATTTCTTTACGGTACAGGAAGTTGCAGCAATTTGCCTTAAGGCACGATGCCATACACTACTAGTTTTGTTTTTCATTTTTATTATTGATTCATTTTGCTTTTCCAGGCCAGACAAGAGGCATGTGAAGCGAGTGGAACTGATTCAGAATATAGTACTGATGCAGAAAATTGTACTGTGCCTTTCATGAAAGAAAGATTGAGGCACCAATTAGAGGCTGGTGGAGGTTTGGTGTTTAGTCACTTTGAAGAAATACCACAAAATAAATACCGTACTTGCATTCTTATTGCACCGAGACCTTGTCACACGGCCAAGTATATTCAGTGTTTGGCAGCTAATATCAAAGCTGTACTCCATACTTGGGTTGTTGACTGTTGTAAATCAAACAAATTATTACTTGAGTATGATTTGCCTGCCGGATGGTCCATTGAAAGAAAGTGCTATGTTAGATACCAAATAGGAAAAGAAAGATATATGAGACTATCAAGCAACCCCTTCAATGATTTTCTTATATTATTGTGCAGCGATAATGACAATTTTCTTAAGTTCTGGGGTCGTGTGTGTAAATCTGCTGGTGCTAGTACAAAAATTATTGAAAATGAAGATTTAGGAACGTCAGTTGGCAGTGTAATTGTTACTGATTCTGATTGCCCTCTGAAAGTTAGAAAACAAGCACAAAATTTAGATATACCATTAGTGTCTACAACATGGGTAGTACAATCCTTAATTATTGGCCAAGTTTGTAATTATGATAATAGCATCAAATATGCACATAATTATGTGGATACAGATTAATTTTATAATTAATGTGTCCGATTCAATGTTCAAATGTATATAGAATTTTTATATTCATTTAATACTCTTCTATATTTTACTATTTATTATTATGTTCTTAAATTTTTTTAATCAGAAGATATTGTAATTATCTTTAGAGAATAATGTTATTATGTTTTGTGTATTAAGATTTTTCCAGTGATGAATTTGTTCAATAGTTATTAAAAGAATTAATATTTTTAATTTTTCAAGTTTTATTGTTTTACTTTATTAAAAAAAATAAAATGAAAATACTGGTTTGTATTAAAACAAATAATATTTTCTGAATAATTCATTAACAGCTAATACATGGCTATGTGTCAGGTAGACTTTCAAACTGATAGGCAGATAATCTGGTGAACAAGTAGGAAGGCAGACAGGTGGATGTGTAGACTTAAGCGGACAGACAAACAGGTAGACGGGAAAAAATTGTAGAGAAGTAGACAGGTGGACAGGTAAATTATATATGAATTATAAAAATATCAATTAAATAGATTATTTATTTCGGTTTATTATTCGGTCTCCTTATTTTTTTTTAACTTCCCGTAGAGTAAGCTATAGTAATCGCAAAAAAATCGAAAATGAAAAATTTTATATATCTTTACGTTTCAAAGGTTTCTGAATATTTTGGCATACCTTAGAAAAAATGGATGTGTGTGTGTGCGGATACAAATTTTTGTCGACGATTTCGGGAACACCGATCAACCGATTTGAATAATTAAAAAAACATTCGATTTGTATTGATAAGGAGACGTGCTGATTAGTTTTTGGCCAAGGTAAAATTATTTTAAAATAAAAAAAAACATTTTCTTTCAAAAGGTCATTTTTTTTTTCAAAAATTTAAAATTTCTCAAAAATCAAAAGATTAAAAAAAAATAATCTTAAAAAAAAAAAAACTTTTGGTACGGGAAGTTCCAGCAAATTGCCTTAAGGCACGATACCATACACCACTAGTTATACAAAAAAAATAATTACATCAATTTGAAAATAGTGTTTTGGAAGCATTTATATGCGCCCCACAGGTTAGAAACCACATGTGTAAGCATTTGTATATGTTGACATCGTTTGACGTTTCATTTTAGGTTACTTTTACAAATTTATTATAAAAAATGGGTCGAATGTATATTATGTATCAAGTTTGCGGTGTTATTTAATAAAATAATGATTAAATGCAAATTATTTGTAGCTTGTGAATGAAGCGAACACATTAGATTCCTTCTAATATTTGCTACATAAGTTACCTTAATATGAAAGAATATAACAAAACTTCGAAAGATGAAGGCATTAAACCTAGGAAAATTCATCCTCAAAATATTGTCAAACGATTAATTAACAGGGAAATATTTGGCGATAGAAAACCAGGCACTCAAATTCATATGACTCGAAAATTTTATCAGAATGTTTTTCCCAATTTAACTATCGTCAATGTTGAAAAGCCGCCTTGTTTTCTAAGAAAATTTAGTCCGGATGGAAAACATTTTATTGCTTTTTCGGCGGATCAAACATCAGTAGAAGTCTACCAATATCAAGGTGCAGGTGCTGCTGCAGATTTGATCCAGGATTGCACGGGAGACTATGTTCCGAACAAAAATGAAGGTAGTCCTTTTGAGATCAGGAACAAAGTGTTTGATAGGTTTTTTAAGGTAATAAATCTATATCTCGATGTTATTTCAATGTAATATATCTTTATAGCAATCATTTGTTTTGCTATCTCATAATTTAAAAGAATATTGATGATTGAAATACTATTAACTTTGATTGATTATGTAATTTACAGATAAAGCATGTAGTTAATGTTTGCCAAAGTGGTAAACAATTAAATAGAGAATGTAGTTTGTTTACTGATGATGGACGATATGTTATTGTGGGCTCTGCATGTTTTATTCCTGACGATCTTCGTCCTGCATTTTATGATATATATACAAGTAATGAAGCTGTGACACCAACATTAAGGTAATTGATTTTACTTAAATATTATTTATCCTTTATAAATATATATTTATACTTTATATATATTTATACTTTATAAATATATATTTATTTAATTTATTTATTTATTCTTTCAGATCTCCCTTAGAGGATTATTCACTCCACATAATCGACATGATTGAAGGCAGATTGTGTGATTCTAGGCATTTTAAAGTTGATAAGATCATGTTATCACACAATCAAGGATTATATTTGTACAATAATAAACTGGCAATTCTCTCTATACAACATCAATTGATACATATATTTCAAGTCGTGGATGGAATGTTTATTGAAATTAGAACTATTGGTAGATTTTGCTATGAAGATGATAATTTTCAAATAATGGCAGTGTATGGTTCATATGCTACACAATACGCTTTCAAAGAAAATATTATATGTTCTTTGAAACACAGATTACTTGTTTATTTATATAAGCAAGCAATGAATTTGTCTTTGCAAATGAAAAACTACCATACTTTGCGAAAGTTTTATCAAAACTTTGAACAATTTAAATCTTTGAGAATGTGGAAAATGCAATTACTGAATGAGGATCATCTATTGATTAAGTACACTAGTGAAGAAGTTGTGACGCAAAAGAGTAATGAGCCAAACAATCAGATATCATTTTTTGTAATATACAATATTACAGATAGTTTAGTTATTGCTGTATATGAAAATACATCTCAGCAATTGTTGGAGCTTTTTGAAAATTTCTGTGATATGTTTCGTAATGTTAGAGTGCATTGTGATGCACAATTCACATGTTCCCCTTCAAATAATATACACGCAAAAGTGATACAGCAGAGGTACATATATTTCATTTCTTAAATTTATTGTATAAATTATGTGAATGTTGTCATCACATAATTAGCAATAAACAATTACATACAATGTAATAATTCAGTATTACATTTGATGTTTATTGATTTTATTATTTAGATTTAAGAATACAATAATAAGTGCACGTTATGGAGGTGAAAGAGAGGCTACAAAAAGACTTCTTGCACAACTACCAATAAGCGCACAATCATATAGCAGTTCTCCTTATCTGGATTTGTCATTGTTTAGCTATGATGACAAATGGGTATCAGTTATGGAGAGACCTAAAGCTTGCGGGGAATATCCTATTAGGTAAATAATTATAGTATATTTTATTTACTAACAAACAACATAGTCACAAAGGATATGACTCAAACATTCAAATAACAGTATATATTTCTATTATATTGCTCTTTGATAAATTATTTTTCTCTTATTTCAGATTTTATGCACGTGATTCTGGCCTTCTCAAGTTTCGAATATATGCAGGAGCTGTTGCTAAAACACCACCTGCAGCCACTAGAAGATTGGTAGCTTTTACATTTCATCCTAATGAACCATTTGCCATTAGTGTTCAGAGGACAAATTCTGAGTATATTGTAAACTTTCATGTCAGACATGCTAGCTAGTTTTTACAAATTATTTGCAAAAGCTAAAAAGGTCACATGATGTAATCAATTAGGTGGGTGTTGAGAAGATTTGAAGGTAATTTTTAACTCAAAACATATCTTTATAATGAAATTGTAAATATTAAACATTGCGCAATATGTTTGTGATCAATTTTAAAGTGGGTATAGATGATGTGCCTTTTGTGGCAGTGATTGTAGTTTGATTTATTTATTAGATTATCAAATTTATATACGTATTTGATAAGTAACTCAATTAAATGACGATGTTTTCTACAGCTCTATATTTTTACATCCAAAATTTTGTATATAAAAAGATTTTCTATCTTCTATCGTTTTTTTTGATGTTTTATTATGAAAGCACATTATATGAAGGCGACATGATACTTTTTAATCCAAACAGTATGTATAGATAGATATAAATTAAATGTTTAAATAGACTATGGTATAAAAAAAGGTTGAATGTAACTTTAATTATCCTTATTGAGTTTTACAATTGTACATAATTTAGAAATATACTAAATTTTATTATTTTGAACTTTAAAATTTTATTGTTACAAATAATAGTAATAAACGTAGTAAATATAATTAAAGAATAAAAGACTGTTTAAGTATTACTGAAGTTATACATGATTTTATCAAAGCCGCTTTAGAATCCATAATTACAAATGTATTATTGTGCTTCATTATTGTTTTCCTGGAGCCTTCTTTCTGATTCTTCTACCATTCTTTTTGCCTCTGCTAGTTTTTGTGAAAAATTCTCATTGAGAGATTTGTATTTATTTCGGAGTTCATTCAATCTATGTTCAAATTCCTGGATAAATTCATCAAATTCATATTCAACAGCCATCACTCGATCTTCAGGTTTGTCTTGCTTATATAAAATCTTTGACCTCAGAGCATGCATTATGGAATTACTTTTTGTCTTGATAAAATTATCTTCTTCCACGACTTCTTTCAAACAATCTTTAAGATCATTCGAAATCATTTTTAATTATTGTTTTTTTTTATATATTACACTAAAAATTTTGTCACGAGCCTTGTCCGTTTGACATATTAAAAAATTGAATAACTTCATTAATGTTAGAATTCGATAAGCGGTTGAACGGAAATTATCGATCTTGGCCGGAAATTATCGATATAATCAAAAAATCGAATTATCGAAAGGAGCTGTTGACTGACATTCTGTTGGCTTAAAAGTTCTGTCAAATGTTGAAGACGATGAATAATGGTTAAATGTTAAATATCACAGAAAGTATTGTTTCAAACTCGAAATAATGACGACAAATGGTCGTGAGAGTTTATGTTCATATGATAATTCCCAATCCAATCAGGAATTTAAATTAACTCGCTGTTCAGAATGGGTTAATGAACAGCACGATATTAAGAATGATTATGATGAAATTAAAGATGAAACACCAAAAATAATAGAAAATAATACAATTAAAAATGATACAGCAAAACGTAAAAGGCGTCCTACCACCGATCCACGACCCAAAAAGAAATGTACCATACAAGAAGTAGAACTTACCTTAGAATGCGAATGGAAAAAATGTCACTTTATTACTGAAGATTATAGTAAATTTCAGCTGCACGTAAAACACCACATGCCTGAACTTGCTTTGAGGAAAAATGAAGAAAATAAAGGTAATTACTTATGCTTTGCTAGAATCTATCTTAAATTCTTTTCTAACATTTATCTGGGTATGTTACTTTCATTGTTCTTGCCCGTTTATGTTTCTGGGTGTTTCCAACTTTATTAAATATATTAACACTTAAAAAACGAGCCCAGAGATGTACATTTTTCAATTCTGACCTTCTAAGTCGGGTCATGTAAATCTCTGTTGTATAAAAAGCATATCTTCTTTCATAGAGTAAATTTGAAGATAATGAATTAAATAGAGATGGATGGACACTTATACACAATAAATACTATTATGGAATATTAAAAACAAAACATATAATTGATTTAATAAAGTTACAATGCTTTAAATCCTAAATCATATCAATTAATAAATCCTTATTATATAAATTCATTCTTATCTATGATATTCGCCTGAAAAATGCCTAGAAATTATATTAGACATATCAAATTTGACCCATCTATTAAATGGTAAAAAGTTATTGATCTGTAACAGTTATTTAAATTGTTTACATACATGAGTAAATTTATGTATATGTGTATCATTCGTTATTAGCAATACTCAATAGTAATAATCACATTATTTTTGATATTATTGATATTCAATATCAGCACCAATGGTTATTATATATATATATATATATATATATATATATATATATATATATAATGTACAGATTTAAATTATATCTATATTTATATATCAATATATTATAGTTATTATATTTAATTTACCTTTACAGAAGTTTACGTCTGCCTTTGGGATGTATGCTACTTTGAAACTGATTGTAGCGATACTATTGTGAAACATGTAAATTTTCATGCATATCACACAAAATTAAAAGCAGTTGGCTTTAATTTAAGAGAATTAAATGATTTACCCAGATGTACACATGATTCCGTTAATAGGAATATAATACCTGATTCACTAACATTTTCATGCGGTTGGGGTGATTGTGTAGATGAATTTACAAGCGCACAGGTTTTTATGTATATTATTAAGTATAAGTAAATTAAAGTGATAAGTGAAGATTATTCAAATATTATGTGAGCATTTTTTTTTATTTGTATCAAGTTCTGCAAAACTTGCTCTGCTCTTTTCTGATATATTCCACAATATTTTTTCAATATATATATATATAAGATTATATATAGGTAATAATAGAATATATTTATATGTATATATCTATATAAATATATATAGAAAATATCTATATAATATATATATATATATATTAATTAAATTACATGAATAATTATATATTTTACATTCATAAAATAATTCTGCTTTGTTTTTTACCATTTGAAATATTAATTTTATTTTAATAAATATAAAAATGATTTACAATAGAAATTTATTTGTAGGAATTTTATGACCACATAAAGTGTCATGTCCTAGCAAGCCAATCTACTAACAAGAAGGATACTAATTTTTATTGTGGCTGGAGAGGTATACTAAAATAATGATCTCTTTATTTTTATTAATTCATTCTAATTCATTTATTTTATAATGTTTCTAGGATGTAAAGTTAAACGTGCAAGATGTGTTCATCTATCAGAACATTGTCGTGCTCATTCTGGAGAAAAAGTTGTAGCTTGTGTTCATTGTGGAACTATGTTTTCTAATAATACCAAATTAGCAGATCATTGTTTAAGGCAAATTCCTATTGAGCGTAAGTATTTTTAGATATTTTATTACAAAATAATTCAGTTTACTCATATTTAATATAATAAATTATACTTAAATTTTTTATATTTGTGTTCAAGATTATTAAGTACAGATATTCTAATACTCCTTTTCATTAGTGAAAAGGGAAAGTAAAAAAAATAACTAAAATCATGAAAATGATAAAATGATGAAGTATTAAAAATATATTAACAATTTCTTTGAAATAACTTCATTAAGAAATGAAAAAAGTATTTAAAATGAACTATTTTTTATTGAAATTATTTAATCTTATAATATTTATTCAATATTATTTTTTTATATTATAAAAATCAGTTTATTTTATTCATTTTAGTTTGTGCTAAGAAGAACTTTCTCTGCAGAAATTGTAGTAAATTTTTTCCATCCAACCGTTTATTACGAGATCATATGCTTTGCATATTAATAATTATAAATGTTCATTATGTGATATGACATGCACAACACCTTCTGCTTTGGCCAAACATATTAGATATCGCCATGTCGATGACAGAGTTTTTAAATGTTACCTCTGCGATCATGCGTGAGTATTTCATTTTCAATTATAATTCAAATAATTAATAAACTAGTTGAAAGTGGCATTTAGCCTTAAGGCAAGTTGCATGAACTTTCCAAAATGTGTAAGAATTGACTTAATCAATCGAAATTGAAATATAGATATTTAGATAAAATGTTCAACTGTTTATTTGAAAAACAAAGTTACCGCTTTCAATTAAATCTAAACCCTATGGTTTCGAATAGAATTTTTTCAAACTCATTTGAATTAACTGCACTAAATTGTAGTTGCCAATATTGGTCTGACCAATATTGATTTTGCCAATATTGGTTTTCTAGCATTGGCATCACAATATATAACATAAATATTTGAATATCATAAACATATATTCTACTTGGTAAATATTAAATAATATATGACTAAGTATAAATATAACATGATTAGACTGTAATGGACTAATATTCTAAGACTCTTGTGCAATAAACTTTGTAATTGTTTTGCTTTCTATTCATATGCTTCGGTCTGTTGGATTATTCACTATTTATGTTTTTTTTTGTATATAACATAATATTAATATTTAAATCTAGTTCATATGAGCACTTTAAATAATCTGAGTTCAACTTCTCTTTTCAAATAATCTCCCTTTGTCTAAATCTTCCCTGTTAACAAATGCTATTATTCTATTCTTGAATGTAGTACATTCAATATATAACAATCTATAACATCATAAAATTAATATTTTATATAATCTTTATTTTTCAAATTGTCTGGTTAATATTATTCTATTCTTGAGTGTGGTATATTCACTTCATTCTATTTTCTTACTGCTACATTATTAACTTATTATTATTATAGAGAGTTATTAAGAGTTAATAATTGTATCACTAAATACTTTCTTATAATAAAAACTAATCATTATTTGTTAGGTGTGTTACCAAACGTGATCTACGATTGCACATGAACACACATGATGACGTCAAGAAATATGCATGTGACTTTGAGGATTGTGATTTCCGTTGTCGCTCTCTGCCTGGTTTGACAAAACACACTCTGACCCATCAAAGAGCTCGTTTGACCTCAAGCAATGATGAAAATCAGAGTGAAGTTGATCCAGATTCTGATATTGAAGAAAATGCTCAGTTTGCATACTGCTGTCATGTATATAAGTGCAAGCAGAGATTTATACGCGGCTCTGAGCTCACAAAGCATCTGATTAAGAATCATGGGTTCCACTGGCCACCGGACATTCTCGGTTCACGTGAGTAAATTAGTTGGTATTATTTTGTTGGAAATTGTATACAGTCACCCCGCACAATTTCTTATTATTAGATGGATGTCTGAAAACATTTTATCATAATTATACAGGTGTATATATATATATATATATATATATATATATACTAGATGACCCAAAAGATGTGTCCGGTACCCACGTCTACAATTTTTTAATATCCTTTACTAATATTTACCATTTACCTAAAAATAATAATTATTGTTTATACATGCATATACATCAATATGAGCGATGATAAATGTAGAACTGCTTTAAATAAAATAATGAGTCTCAATTTCCACACTATATTGGAAATTGAAGTCTTTTAACTGTATAACAATATATATATATACTGTATCTTATATTATTTTAATTTTTGGCACATCTCAGCTGTTTTTTGGGCAATAATAATGTAGGCATTACATTTTTCTTATTCATAATCATGAACTAATTATACATATTCTAATATTGTCTAGGCTCATAAGTGAATTGAAGTTTTTGGCAGATGACAGTTTTCATTTGTTTTCAATGCCTTAAATATTTTCAATGTCAAACAATGATAAGCGGTTTTAAGTAATTATTTCCATTTATTTCTACAATCTAACTATATTACTATAATCACAACATCCTTAAAATTTTTCTTAACAAACTTCAAAAAGATTTATCAAATCTCTGAATAATCGTTTAGGAAGAGTATCCTTTCATACATTATTACAGAAGAATTTTATATAAATAAAACAATTATGCTTATATAATGAATATTTGCTTTCTCATAGTTATGAATATTATCTATAGGTATAGAGTGGAATCTGATGGTTATTATCGTTTGCAAACTATGCGGTATGAAAATATTGAACTCAGTGAAAATACTTTGAATACACCATTTAATAATGAACTTCTAAAATCCGCAAATCACGATTATGATGTCAAAATTGTAAGTAAAGACTGAAAAATTTAAAAACTTTACATTTTATACACTATATTAATTAAAATTCCAGGAGGTTCCAGCGACCATGTCAGATGTTACAAATATCATAGTGCAAACATCAGATAATATAAAACCAACCATTTCTAATAAAAAAAGAAATTCAAAGAAAAGCACAGAGACAAGGAAAAGATATAGAACGAAAAATAATTGTGATCCTCCCTTGAAGACTGAAACTGATTGGCTTGTAGAAAATGAATCAAATCAGACTGATTCTAATTTAGGAAGTATTGAAGATTTCTCTGTGATGAAGCGTTATATTAGTGATAAGAAACCTATAATTATAACTTTGGATGATGTAGATGAAAAAGGAAATGTTATTAAGTCCCAAGTATTTCACAATGAGGATTGATAGGTGAATACGTTTATGCATATTAATTAATAAATTAACTAATAATCTACTTATTTCTTATCAATATTTTTCTTTATTCAATGATGATACTGAGGACGTTTTATAACAAATATCATTTAAAAAGAGGATGATTTTAGTTATATCTTTGAAAATAATTTAAATTTTGAAAAAACCTCTACTGCAAATAATCTTGAATAGTTTAACTTTGAAAACTTTCAAACAAGATTCTTTATAACCCCCTTAAAAACTATTTTAGCACAGCATGGAAAGCCATATTTTACTTTGATATAGTTTATATTTCAAGAGTTTTGTGATATGTTGGTGGAAATAATGTTGTGAAAATTTAGTTTAAAATAATTTTCTAACAGCAGAAAGTTGTTGCTGCTTCTTTAATCCTTCTTGAATACTCATTGATCTATTGCATCTGTTTACTACGTTTTTGAGTTTAGGGTTTTTTGTATTTTCCAAGCTTCTACTTCTTGCTCTATGGTTTGCTAATGAATTGCTCGAGCTGCTTATTTTGCAATTTGAAATATTTCTCAAGCTACATGATCGTCTGGTACTTGCAGAATTGCAACTAAAATTTTGTAAGCTATTGAGAGAATAGCAATGTCCCACAGAGGAAGATCTAGATCTTTTATCTGATGTCAAAGTAAATATAGATTTTCTTGAGGAGTTAGATGATTGTGAATGGCTTCTACTTTTGGTAGAATTAGTTTGACTGAATCTTCTTGAAGTACGTACTCCATCCGGAGATTCTGAATGACATCTAGTTTTTCTCGGATAAATTTGAGTCAATTTTCTTGATCCATGTTCTCCACCCGCATTCGTCTTATTACCATAATTATAATTCCTGTTTATGGAACGTAAGACATCACTATTTTCTTTCAACTTAGTTAGCAATATTTTTTCATTGCGCTTTGTAATGTTCAGTTCCTGTTTTAGGCGTGAATTGTTAAGTCTTAACTTTTGAACTAACTGATGATGTGTTTCTCGTTCTAAAGTTATACTTTTCTCAAGTTTAATCAATGCTTTTTGCAAAATCATGTTTTTTTTTGGATTTAGTATTGCTTTGCATTGTTTTGAGCTTTTGCTTGAGCAAAATATTTTCGGCATTTAAATTTTTATTTTCCATTTTTAATTTATTTATCACAGCCGTTTCAGTTTTGCCATTTTGTAAGATTTGTTTTATACTTCTCAATCTAGATTCTAGTTTGTATATTATTTTTCTGTGTGTTTTTGGATCTGGTGGACCTATATATTCTAAGGGTAATGATATAATTGATTTCATCAAATTCAACAGTGTATGTCAATATTAAATATCTCTTATTGGTTTTTGAAGTAAGATCTATTCTTTCGGATCGTGCAAATGTTTTGTTGTGATGTAATTCTTTTAAATCTTTGAATGTTAAAAGCTCTAATTTTATACTATCACTGGTATTTAACAATCCAGCACTTAACATTGTCACAAAAATATCAAATTGTTTGTAATTACCAGTTTTTTGAGTCATATTTTCTATATAGGAGCAATTGTAAAATCCACGCCATTCATCTTTGGAGATATTATGCACAAGTACTAATTCTAAAGAATTATTAATATCAGTGAATAATTTGATTAAAAATTCACCTTCTTTAAACTTGTAATTAGTTATCAGATGTGGATTTAACATGATTGGGGAATGTAAATAAACAATTAGCTGACACTAATAATTAATTATTCATTTGTCATAAAATATTTATATATTGAGTAGGCATTTATTAGAATTTTTACTACATAAATATTACATTAATAAAGAATTGCTGTTAATGCTGATCTGACTTAAA
>NW_020537324.1:68266034-68290698 GCF_003426905.1 Ctenocephalides felis
AGTAATTGCATTTTCCACATTCTCAAAGATTTAAATTGTTCAAAGTTTTGATAGAACTTTCGCAAAGTATGGTAGTTTTTCATTTGCAAGACAAATTCATTGCTTGCTTATATAAATAAACTAGTAATCTGTGTTTTTAAAGACATATAATATTTCTTTGAAAGCGTATTGTGTAGCATATGACCGTACACTGCCATTATTTGAAAATTATCATCTTCATAGCAAAATCTACCAATAGTTTCTAATTTCAATAAACATTCCATCCACGACTTGAAATATATGTATCAATTGATGTTGTATAGAGAGAATTGCCAGTTTATTATTGTACAAATATAATCCTTGATTGTGTGATAACATTATTTTATCAACTTTAAAATGCCTAGAATCACACAATCTGCCTTCAATCATGTCAATTATGTGGAGTGAATAATCCTCTAAGGGAGATCTGAAAGAATAAATAAATAAATCAAATAAATATATATTTAGAAAGGATAAATAATATTTAAGTATAATCAATTACCTTAATGTTGGTGTCACAGCTTCATTACTTGTATATATATCATAAAATGCAGGACGAAGATCATCAGGAATAAAACATGCAGAGCCCACAATAACATATCGTCCATCATCAGTAAACAAACTACATTCTCTATTCAATTGTTTACCACTTTGGCAAACATTAACTACATGCTTTATCTGTAAATTACATAATCAATCAAAGTTAATAGTATTTCAATATCAATATTCTTTTAAATTATGAGATAGCAAAACAAATGATTGCTAGAAAGATATATTACATTGAAATAACATCGAGATATAGATTTATTACCTTAAAAAACCTATCAAACACTTTGTTCCTGATCTCAAAAGGACTACCTTCATTTTTGTTCGGAACATAGTCTCCCGTGCAATCCTGGATCAAATCTGCAGCAGCACCTGCACCTTGATATTGGTAGACTTCTACTGATGTTTGATCCGCCGAAAAAGCAATAAAATGTTTTCCATCCGGACTAAATTTTCTTAGAAAACAAGGCGGCTTTTCAACATTGACGATAGTTAAATTGGGAAAAACATTCTGATAAAATTTTCGAGTCATATGAATTTGAGTGCCTGGTTTTCTATCGCCAAATATTTCCCTGTTAATTAATCGTTTGACAATATTTTGAGGATGAATTTTCCTAGGTTTAATGCCTTCATCTTTCGAAGTTTTGTTATATTCTTTCATATTAAGGTAACTTATGTAGCAAATATTAGAAGGAATCTAATGTGTTCACTTCATTCACAAGCCACAAATAATTTCCATTTAATCATTATTTTATTAAATAACACCACAAACTTGATACATAATATAAATTCGACCCATTTTTATAATAAATTTGTAAAAGTAACCTAAAAGGAAATGTCAAACGATGTCAACATTTACAAATGCTTACACCTGTGATTTCCAACCTGTGGGACGCATATAACGCTTCCAAAACACTATTTTCAAATTGATGTAATTATTTTTATGTATAACTAGTGGTGTATGGTATCGTGCCTTAAGGCAATTTGCTGGAACTTCCCGTACCAAGGGTTTTTTTAAAAAAAGATTAAATTTTTTTAATCTTATGATTTTTGAGAAATTTTAAATTTTTGAAAAAAAAATGACCTTTTGAAAGAAAATGTTTTTTTTAATTTTAAAATAATTTTACCTTGGCCAAAAACTAATCAGCACGTCTCCTTATCAATACAAATCGAATGTTTTTTTAATTATTCAAATCGGTTGATCGGTGTTCCCGAAATCGTCGACAAAAATTTGTATCCGCACACACACACATCCATTTTTTCTAAGGTATGCCAAAATATTCAGAAACCTTTGAAACGTAAAGATATATAAAATTTTTCATTTTCGATTTTTTTGCGATTACTATAGCATACTTACGGGATCTACGTTAAAAAAAATAAGGAGACCGAATAATAAACCGAAATAAATAATCTATTTAATTGATATTTTTATAATTCATATATAATTTACCTGTCCACCTGTCTACTTCTCTACAATTTTTTCCCGTCTACCTGTTTGTCTGTCCGCTTAAGTCTACACATCCACCTGTTTGCCTCCCTACTTGTTCACCAGCTTATCTGCCTATCAGTTTGAAAGTCTACCTGGCACATAGCCATGTATTAGCTGTTAATGAATTATTTAGAAAATATTATTTGTTTTAATACAAACCAGTATTTTCATTTTATTTTTTTTAATAAAGTAAAACAATAAAACTTGAAAATTAAAAATATTAATTCTTTTAATAACTATTGAACAATTCATCACTGGAAAAATCTTAATACACAAAACATAATAACATTATTCTCTAAAGATAATTACAATATCTTCTGATTAAAAAAATTTAAGAACATAATAATAAATAGTAAAATAAGAGAGTATTAAATGAATATAAAATTCTATATACATTTGAACATTGAATCGGACACATTAATTATAAAATTAATCTGTATCCACATAATTATGTGCATATTTGATGCTATTATCATAATTACAAACTTGGCCAATAATTAAGGATTGTACTACCCATGTTGTAGACACTAATGGTATATCTAAATTTTGTGCTTGTTTTCTAACTTTCAGAGGGCAATCAGAATCAGTAACAATTACACTGCAACTGATGTTCCTAAATCTTCATTTTCAATAATTTTTGTACTAGCACCAGCAGATTTACACACACGACGCCCCCAGAACTTTAGAAAATTGTCATTATCGCTGCACAATAATATAAGAAAATCATTGAAGGGTTGCTTGATAGCCTCATATATCTTTCTTTTCCTATTTGGTATCTAACATAGCACTTTCTTTCAATGGACCATCCGGCAGGCAAATCATACTCAAGTAATAATTTGTTTGATTTACAACAGTCAACAACCCAAGTATGAAGTACAGCTTTGATATTAGCTGCCAAACACTGAATATACTTGGCCGTGTGACAAGGTCTCGGTGCAATAAGAATGCAAGTACGGTATTTATTTTGTGGTATTTTCTTCAAAGTGACTAAACCCAAACCTCCACCAGCCTCTAACTGGTGCCTCAATCTTTCTTTCATGAAAGGTACAGTACAATTTTCTGCATCTGTACTATATTCTGAATCAGTTCCACTCGCTTCACATGCCTCTTGTCTGGCCTGGAAAAACAAAATGAATCAATAACTAGCTGTAAGTGGAATTCTGTCTTAAGGCAATTAGGGCATCGTGCCTTAAGGCAAATTGCTGGAACTTCCCGTACCAAAAATTATTATTTTTTTTTTTAAAACGATTAACATTTTTGAAAAAAAATTACTTTGAAAAAATAAGATTTTTGAGAAACTATAAATTGGACAAAAAATTGTTTTTTTGAAAAACAAAATTTTTTTTTTAAATTTTTTTTTTTAAAAAATTTGTTTTTTTTTGAAAAAATTTTTTTTTCTTTATTTTGACATATTGTGGAAGATCTGAACTTTTTTTTCAAAGCAATCGTACTGCTTTAACTACATAGGGACAAAATATAAAGCGCGTAAGCGCCGCGTCGCTGTCTAACGCATAAGCATTGGGTACGGAACCGATAGGAATGTTAACAAAATGTATACTTATTGTTAAAATCTCTCTATAAAATGTCTGATAATTTGATGTGCATTGTCTATGATCATTTTTGACCGCCAAATGGCTCATTTTTTTACTTTTCCTCTATATCTCCGAAACCGCTGGACCTACCTTCATAAAGTTGTATCGATTCTTCATCTTGTCAATACAAATAAAATGTTTTTTGAATTATTAAAATCGGACGCTCCGTTCTCTTAAAACTGAGTTACCGTTTTCGGAACTTTTTGCCGTATCTTCGGAACGGCTTGACCTGCCTTTGCCAAAAACTAATCAGCACGTCTCCTTATCAATACGGATCGAATGTTTTTTGAATTATTCAAATCGGTTGATCCGTGTTCCCGAAATCGTCGACGAAAATTTGTATCCGCACATACATACACACACATACATACATACATACATACACACACACATACACACACACACACACACACACACACATACATCCATTTTTTCTAAGGTATGCCAAAATGTTCAGAAACCTCTGAAACGTAAGATATATAAAAATTTTCATTTTCGATTTTTTTGCGATACTATAACTTGCCCTACGGGAAGTTAATAAAATGAAAAACAACTAGTAGTGTATGGCATCGTGCCTTAAGGCAAATTGCTGCAACTACTCCCATACCGTAATGAAATGATTGAGGATATTAAATGTTTTCAAATAGATTATTATCAATATTGTAAATTGTCTAATTTTTATAAGAATTATATGAACTGATTGCAAAGTTGAAATTATTGGTTTAAAGTATATCAGAACAGAATTAAAATTAAAATCTGAATTAAAAAAAAAAAAAAAAAATCAAAAGCGATTATTTGTTGAAACAAGCAAAAAGTTCTTGGAATTATTCAAATCGAACGTTTAGCTCTCTCAAAAACTGCCATTTTTTGCACATTTAGCTCTGTATCTTCGAAATGGCCGGACCTGCCTTTACCAAAAACTAATCACCTCTTCTCCCATCATTACAAATTGAATGTTTTTTAGATCATTCAAGTCGGATACTCCGTTCACTCAAAACTCAATTTGTACTTTCTGCACTCTGCTCCCTATCTCCGTAACAGCCGACCTGCCTTTCCCAAAATTAATCAGCACATTTCCTTATCAATAGGAATCGAATGTTTTTGAAACGTGGAAGGAAAAATGCGGAACATACAAAAACACATACATTTAAAAGATGAGTAAAATCAGGTTAAGATTGATAACATTCTAGATCCTCCCCCCATAAAGTAATGCCTAACGGCGTTTCCATGGGGACCAGAAGCAAGGGCAAAGCAGAGGTTTTAGTCGGCAATACCAGGGCGGTATTGAGACCGACTTACCCAGACAAAAAAAAAATAAAAAAAATAATAACCCAAACACAGACATTCATTTTTTCTGAGGTATGCCAAAATATTCAGAAACCTTCAAAACGTGAAGAAATGCTTATTTAATTAATAAAGTTAATATGACAATTTATGGACTTACCAATTTCAATTTTTGTGAAACATCTTCTGTACATGTTAACAAGAAGCACTTCTTTTGAAAAATCTTATTCGATGTAGGAATTGGACCTAGCAGGTTTACAGTATCTGGATCGCTGTTGTCATAAAGGCTTCCAGTCACTTTAGAAGTTCGCCTGCCAGACAGGCGCCCCGCAACCTTTTACAGGAAACGGCCCTGTATCAGAAATATTATATATAATACATAATTTGTTACAAATGAGTCATTTATTATTTTTGTTACCTGTTAAAACACCAATAATTTTCTTGGAGTCTTCTGTACTTCTGGTTCAACGCCATGAACTTCCTCAATGGACCTTAACAGAGAGACTGCTTCATCACACTGATGCTGTATCACACTCTGTAACTTGCAGGACTGGGAGGTTCGGTTATCGATCTATCACTGCTCTCACTGAACTTTCTCTGTTTACTTCCTCTGCCTCCTGTTCTTTTATGTTTATTCAGCCCAGAGGAGCCTGCCTTTGGGGTAATAGCTTTCATTGTAACTTGGCGTCTGCTTCTTCTGCAAAGTAAAAGTTGAATTGATATTATAGAATATTAACTGATTGGAAAATAAATAATTTTATAAATAATAAATTAATTAAACAATACTGGAATTTGAAATAAATGCAAATAAGAAGAGTATAGATATTTTCTTATAAAAATAATCTAACTAGTTGTAAGTAGCATTTTTCATCTTTAGTAAAATAGAATGAATTTTCTTAAAAAACTAAGCCAAGCACTTAGCTAAAAGAATTGAATAAGTATTGAATTAAAATATTTTTAAACATTACTAGATAAGTTTTAAAGCTAGAAATTATTACTATTATTTTAGCTTATTTAAATAATTACCTTGGGCCATGTATTATATTGTCCAAGCTCACATCTTGACCATTCATTTTCTTTGGTGTGCTATTACTTTCAACTTTGCTAACACTCGTATGAATTTCTTTTATACTTCTGGCTTGATCTTCCGTCAAATATATATCAGATGCCATAACAGATCCACTCTCACCACCATCTGTTTGGACAATGTATTTTACCCTATTCGATTCCTCCAATATTGATGTAACAATTGCTGGTACATACTCTTCTTCATTGTTCAACATAACATAAATAGATTGACCATGCAAGGGCAATATATTTTGTTCACCAAATATAATATACTCATTTAAAAGCGTTTTGGTATGATCATCATCAAATCGGATTGTGAATTTATTGTTATCTTTTACATCTACAACTCGACCAGCATAATATTTTTTATCTACCCACCTGGCTAAAACTCTTTGCATTATTCTAGGATCTTGTTCTGAACTTTGTTCTGATGCAGTAGTATTTAGTGATGGCGTAGCTGGTGTAACTCGAACTGGAATTTTTTCTTTTTAGGGTCATGGAAAAATTGGTATTAGAAACGGTTTCAACATATTCACTTATCATCTCTGGTGAATTGATTAGTTCATAGTGATTGTCCACTGCTTCATTGATAAGGGATTTCATTTTAATCATTGAACAGTTATCAGACATAGTGCTTTTATCCTCTTTTCATTTGATGATTAAAATCATCTGAAGATAAATCACTACATGCTACCTTGAAAATTTCTTTAATTTGCTTAAACAATTCTTTATGTCCTTTAATGCCTTGTTTATGTACATCAGTCTTTCTTAACGGTACAGCTGGTATAACAAAATTTTCTGGAGCTTTTGTACTATAAACACTGCTTGTTGTGCTAGATGACATTGTTGAAATACGTTTATGATCAGATAATTGATAAACACCAGTACTAGTAACACTACCAGGTGAACTGTTTTGACTCCAATCAGCATTATAATCTAAATATTTTCGATCAGTTCGATTTATAACCATAGAAACAATGTCATTACTTTCATCAAACCTTGTTATCAACTCAAAAGTAGGTACTTGGTCTGGAGAAGAAGAACCTTCAATGTTCAAACCTTCTGAATTATTTAAAAATAAAGATTCTCTTTTATGAAGCTCAGGTGTTTCGTTTCCAGAGAAACTAGCCATATCCGAATCATCTTTTGTTGTAGGTTTGCTGAAGAAAAACAATTGTTTGAAGAATTCATCAAACACTTTCACCATTAATTAATGTTCGACTATTACTGGTATCTAATGATGTTTCTGGAATATTTAATGAAATACTTGAAGAATCATTTTCTTGACAATCTCCAGAAAATGAAATTATGCTTGTTGACATATTATCCTTATTATCAATGCTATCAGAAATTCGTTTTATTTTTATAACATCAGAAGTTTCATCCTCTATCTTCCGTTTACGATTCATAGTTTCTGGTACATCATTTGATTTTGCACTTGTATCTTTAGTAATTAAATCATTGGCTTCGGAAATAGAAGCATTATATGAAGAATTAGTGCTTGTTAAGTGTGTGGTCTCAATTGGTAAAGTGTTGTTTAGATCATTATTTGATAGCTCTAAAGAGAAAAATGTATAAATTGATAAAATACACAAATAATACATACTTACATATATATATATATATATATAAAAATATGCGAATAATTATTTAATATAATATTTTAACCCATCAAATTACTGTTTTAAAACCCATGGACCACTAAATAATAATTATTTGCCTTTAAAGTAGTTTGCAAATATCAGAAAATATTTATATGCAAAGAAATTACATAATGAATAGTAAAAAGTTTATCTAATGGAACTTGTTGTGTACTAACCTGTTGATAAAGACGAAGCAGATGGATTCGATGTAAAGGTATCTGTTGATGTCGCAGGATATAAATCAGTTTCTTCAGAAGTATCGGTTTGATTTTTATCAGTGCTTGTTGTAATAGTGCCACTGCCTTTATCTTGATCTGTGTCTGTATTTTTTACTGTAGTCATATTATTTTCAGCATCATCTTGTTTTTCAGAAATTCCATTTTCTGTGATATCTGATAAATTTCCATTCATTATAAATTTGTCAATTTCTTCAATCTGTGTATCAGCATCAAAATTGGTATCTAATTTCATGTCGGTATTCAATTTGTTATCATCAATTTGTTTCGCATTTTCGTCAGAAAATGTTTCTGATAGGACATCATTTTTCTTGGGGACTAAAAAGATTATAAACAATCAGTGTGGAATTAAATTTTTAGGTTCATTTCATGTGACGGTCTACAACCGTACAAGACATGTTTAGAACAAGGTTGTGTATAACATAGAACATTTAACATTATTTTGTGCTTGTGCATATGTCTCGTATAGTTGCAAGCTGTCAATTTAAACTAACATAAAACAAACCATTTATAATGCTTCGTACCTGTTGGAATTGTATTTGAATCTGATTCAGTATTTATGTCATTGTGATTATTTTGTGTTAGATCTCCTTGTGACTCTTCTAAAAACAGTTTCATACTTTCACTTGATTCATTGGGCCCAACTAAAACAAATTAAAATTATTCATAAAATATGAATTTCTTTGGTTATATATAATTTTGTACAATGTACATGCAAATAACCTTATACTGAATGTTAGTTTCAATTGATAATCAGATATATTCCTTTTTTAAATGATTTAAAAAGAATAAAAGTTTTAGAGTATAAGAATAAAATATGATATACAAAAAATTATAAAAAATATATTACATTGTAACTTCTTTTTACCTTGAGGTTGTTGACAACTTCCAAAGCTATTGTTCACAGAAGCTTCTATTTTAGTTCCTTCATCAACACTCACATGATCCATAATTACAACTATATAATTTACTATTTACTCATTATACACAAATATTAAGAAAATATAAAAGATAATGGAACCAATATCAAACTCTGCTTGGAACGTATATAATAAAAAACTGTAATTATATTACATAAAGAGTAAATGATAACTGTTGATTGTAAATAAAACATAAATAATTTTCAAATAAATATTCTTACAACTTGAAATTAATGTATCACAGACTGAATCTTCTTTGAACGCTTATAAGTAATTACATGTGGGTAAAATCTTCATAGGCAAAATTATAAAATTATAAAACTAAATACGTCAAAATTATCTTTATCTTGTTAAAAGATTGCCATTGCCGGCAAATATGTTAAACGTGAAGCTTGGCGCAATGAGTTCATAGTGAAGTTGTCGCTGTCAATGACTTGATTGTCATGGATTATATAATTAAAAACGGATGATAAATAAAATTAACGGTTTTACTACATTTATCCAAAAAATGTAATTTAATATATAAAATTTTATTTTTTTAGCATATAAGATTATTATTTTTTAAATAGTAAGATCAAATATTATTGATATTACATAAAAACGATAATTATGGATAAAGATAATGATGAAACAGCTTTATAGTTAGTAGATTTATATTTAATTTATACTGATATTATATCTGCATTGTAGTTTAAAACCAAATGTTTAATTTTCAATAATCATCTAATAATATAGTATGAATCAATTATCAATTTGTTCATATGATAATATAAATTATAGTAATATTAACCAATTTCTTTTTTAAAAAAAACATATGCATACTTTATTTACATAAATGTACAATAAGCAAATGTTCATATAATATAGCTTAAATAGACTAAAGACAAAAATATACAAATTTGCATACTCTCATCAGGCATTATACAATCATACATTATAAAAATAAACAGAATATCAACATTAATATTTTACAATTTGAACAAAAAATCAATGTGTAATTTAAATAAAAAAAATTTACTGTTCACACAGTATATAAACAAATCCCTAATTATCTTATAAATAGTAAAACATTCTTTTAAATTTCAGCACAGTCATTTAAAAAATTGTTTTAGATCACCTGTCAATTGCACTGACACATCTTTTGATAATGTACATATTAAATAAGTTTATCCTCGGTCCAATGATCGCATACAGCGGTTATATTCTAATTGTGTTGTTTGTTTTTCTTAATTTGTTTATGAAGGCGCTTTGGTAATTTAAATAACCGTTCTTAAAAGAAAATCGTTAGTTACTAATAAATCACTATATAATGAGGCATTCAAATGACGATAACTCAGTCACATCAACCGTCTTCCCAATTTAAATGTCAATCAGTATCAGAAAGCGCTTTTTTTCGTCGCTTTGCTTGTTTAGGTTTCACCACTTCTTCTTCCTATAAAATATAAAGAATAATTAAAGTTAAACAAATATTATTAGATAAATAAAGAAGCTAATATTAATTCTAATTTCTATTTATTGAATAGAAAAGTTTACTATTTATAAAAGTTACTTGATAATTTAACTTTAAAATGCATAGTACGAGGTCTGTTCAAAAAGTACCCGGAATTACTAATAATTAAATTTCGCGGGTCTGGAGTGTCTGATTGTCAAAATTTTTTTTTTATTGTGTTGGTATACATGCCCCTAAAGTATGATGAAATTTTCAGCTATATTCACTGTTTACTTTGTCTGTGGTAGTCGCTAAGGTTCGACGTGTTTTTCTGAGCTCGGCGATTTTTACAATGGAAGAATTGAAAAGTCAAAGAATTTGTATTAAATTTTGCGTAAAAAATGAAATAAAGTGTTGCAAAGTGCAAAAATTCACCAGATATGGCTCCGTGTGACTTTTTCCTATTCCCAAAGTTGAAGAGACCCATGAAAGGACGGCGGTTTTCCTCGATTGAAGAAAATCGCTGAGAGTGCTCAAGGACCTATCAAAAAGTGAATATCAAGGGTGCTTCGAAAATTGGAAAAAACGCTGGCATAAGTGTATTATATCTGGGGGGGACTACTTTGAAGGGGACCACATTAATGTAGATGAATAAATAAATATTTTTTTGAAAAAACGAAAATTCCGGGTACTTTTTGAACAGACCTCGTATATCAGCATGCACGATATAATAAAATTTATGAATTTAATTCATTATTATGATTTTCTTCATTTAGCTTCATTATTTTTAAATTAATTGATCAAAGGTTAATAAATTAATGGTTTAGTTGCTTGTGCATGAATTACATAGCAAAATAGTGTAGTTTATTATTATTATTTGAACAGTGATCAGAATTGTTCAATGAACAACAGAAAAGTCCTACTAGCTTTTGTGATGATTCGACTTAACTACATTGCTTTTATAGATTGCAACCCAAACAGTTGTCCTATCTCTATGTGATTTATTATTATTGCAATTTCTGTAATACCAATGAGTTTTTTATTAATGCAGCAAATCCAGGTAAGGGCTATTTTCACTTTGGAAACATATTGCCTTCTATATTTCCAAGTGAAAATCGAAGTCACTATTGCTTTACATCAGGTTACCTGAAGCGGGTTTTGAACCCGGGGTATCTGATTGAAATACAATAGCTCTAACCACCACTCTAATTTTTATATTTATAAATGATGCAGAATGACGTACTTCACTGGATTCCGATGAACTATCAGATTCTGCTCTGAAAACGTTTTTTCTGGACGTGGTTCTTGTTTGACCACCAGCACTGCCCTTTTTCCCTCGACTGCTGACGCTTCTTGAACCGCCACGACTACCGCCTCCTGGTGGAGCACTCTCTTCTGGTTCCGCCAGCGCAAAAAGTTCGCTGAATTGTTTCTGTAAAATAGAATAATAATTTCAGAAATATTAAAAAATATATTTGGCTTAACCAGAACTACTGAAGCAGCATACATTTATCATTGGATTCAGAAAAATATATCTCCCAATCTTCAGAGAGATCAGAAAAATTGGTGATAACGACCATAAAAGTAAAAAATGAAGAAGTAAAAGAAGTTAAGAATATCATTATTACCTTTTGTGATTCTGAACTATTTGTGTGAGCTTGTTGAAGGGCTCGTTGGACAGTGTCCATTGAGTACAAATTTGTGGTAGTTCCCCCGCTGCAATTTCTGCAGCAAAGACGTAAAACATCTAGATGTCCTAATACCTGCAAAAAAAATTTGGAATATAAATAAATGTGTATTTAAAATTAGACCTAGGAGTAAGTGAGATTTGAAGACAAATTACATGAACTTTCCAATATGTGAATAATCAACTTATCCAATAAAAAGTCAGTATATTGTTTCAGAAGATTTATTTCTAAGCATACATATGAAATTTAATATACATATATAAAACTAAATTATGATAAGAGCGTTACTGGACCATTATTCTAAACATTAAAAATTATATTAGATATTGTAATTAAATCAATTTTCGTACGCTTATATTAACCCTTTCCACTCGCTAATTCCGGAATTAGTATGTATTTTGGCGCCGGAAAGGGTTAATAGTTAAAAATAAATTTCCAAAATTGATTACTAAGAAATGGCCAATCCTGATTCTTGGTTCCTGTTATCTTTCAATCTCTGAATTTTTAAGATCGGTTCTGGATTTTTGGCAATAACGTTGACGATAAATTTAGCAATTTTCCTAATCATAAAGAAACTGTCGGGCTGATTGTCGCACGAAACTAATCAATAAAAATCCTCATTGAGTTTCGATTCAATGAGTTTCAGTGACTTATAACCGATACCGTTTAATTCTTGAAAATATGAGATAAGGTCCTGGAAAGCCTTCATTCTAACTCGGATCGATTAGGTTTTGTTTATGTATGTTTACATTTCTTGTAAACCAAATCCATTAACCACGTGATCGAGTTTTAAGGAGTTTTGAACCTTGGCTCCTTTTGAAGGAGCTATTCATGGTATTATTTAAAATAAACCCTTTTTTCCCACCTAACATCACGTATCTTGTTAGTAACTAGAAGAATCTTAGTAACTAATAAATAAATGAAATCGATGCAGCAGTTTTTTTTTTCAGAAACTTCGAATCAAGATCATATTTTAGCCTATACATATACATATAACGCCCTCATTCATACCTACATATCCAAATTTGGTGTCAAACGATAAAGAATGTCTTGAAACGTCGAGAAAACATAAAAATATCGAAAACAAATATCTTCTTGGAAACACAATCGAAAAAATGCTGCATGTATGTCATAATTTAATAAATATTAGTTATTACTCATTACAATGTATCACAAAATATCTCATTAAAAGCGCATATTGATAGTCAAGTATTTCAGTTCAGAATATAATTAAAATTACAAAATATAATTAAACAATGATTCAATCAATTTCCGTATAACTAATTTTATATGTAATGTTAAAATGTGCATAAATAATTTAAATTTATACAGAACACGTGCAGTTGCAGTAGTCCTTATCTATTCAGGTTAGTTATATTGATTATTAATGGTATAAGTGCTTAAGTTAATAACTTTTAATGACTTATACTAATAAAATGTAGAACCACTAAATAATTTGATTTAGATAATAAATAAATCAAAATTATCAAGTAAGAAATTGATAATTGAAATTTGTTTCCAAAACATTACATGATAAATTTGTATATTTAAAAAAAAACTTTATAGTGTTTACCAAGTCATGATAAAAGAGGTAAAAAATAGTTTCAATGTTTTAAAATATGGAAAATACAGAATTAACATTATAATCTACATGAGAAAACCCAATTAAAATTTCACAAAATAGTAAAAAAAATAATAAGGCGAGCATAATTCAATTTTGTTCATAAAAAGTAAAACCTTTAAACCGTTGTAATTAAATCAAAAGACTCTTCCATATCAAATTAGTATTAATTTGTAGTTTAGATTTTTTCTAATGTTAATAATCACCCTTATTTATTCAATTAAAATAATACACGTTAAATACAAAAAATATTGTCAAAAAATAAAAGTATAAAATTTTGCCTTGAGGCAAATTGCTGGAACTTCCCGTACCATAACAAAATATTGGAGGAATATTATATGTTTCGAATAGATTATTATAAATACTGCAATTTTCATTATTCTTATTTTATAGACAAAAAATAAGAGCTTATGAATTGGACGACGACGTTTATATATAAAATGATAGACATTATCGAATATTTATAAGAATTGCAAAGTTAAAATTATTTATTTAAAGTATATAAGTGAGCTTTAGGACTTTAGGATTAAAACTAAAATCTTAATTATTTTCGACACACAAAAAAATATTTTAAATTTTGAAATAAATATATATAAATAAAAAGTGAAGATTCTTATAAAATGCTTTGGTATCCATATTACAAACTGACCATGTTTTTCAAACACTTTATTGTTCATTAAGACAAAGGTCAGACATGATTATTTATTTACATAAATTAAAAGAGAATTACATCTATAATTCTTTAATATATACAGAAAATTGTTAAAAATTCATCAAAAAATTTGAATCTATAAGTAAAAATTCTATAAGTACAGTACAAGAACTTCACCAAACCGTTCAGTTCTTGTAAAGTTATAATAGTTAACTTTACAAGAACTAAGAGAAGAATTATTATAAGGTCAAATTTTGGTTCACACTCATATTCTTTCCAAATTTGGTATCAAACGATTCAGAATGACTTGAAAACTTGAGTTGAGTTAGCAAATCGGATTTCCTGGTATAAACAAAGTTCTCTTTCGGGAAGTCAATATCAAAAGAAAGTTCAAAGACAAATATGTGCATTTTTCAAGGGATTTCTATTTAATTTTCATGTCAATCAATAATTATTGAAGGCATATGTTATTCATTTTAAATTTTAAGTTTTTATACGTTAAATCCAGAGCTTGAGAGTATTATTTATAATTGTTATCTTTTGTACATAAGAAAAGATAAAAAGAATTTTTTTTGAATTTTATGATGAAATAAGAAAATGCGACATATTGTACAAACCCCAAAAATATTAATGTACGTTTATATATATACAAACATAAATTGTACATTGTCTTAGACAGCATTTTGTAAAACTGTTTTATAGTAGGACCTTGACTTTGAAAAACAAACTGGATGCAAAAAAGATAAAGGTAAAGGTAAAAGTAAAGGTACCTTTATTACATCCAATTTTTAAAAAAATAAAGGTGCTAATATAAAATATTTTTTAAAATGTCTCAGACAACGTACAATTTATGATTGTATATAACCTGACATCGGTCCATTTTCACTGGAAAATCAAAAGTATGTTTCCAATTGAAAATAGCCCATTTTGGCACTGCGATGTGAAATGGCAATGGAAAATTTCTCACACTATTCTTTCCTGAATCGAGTTGAAGTTTAACTCGGCTCACGAACCTACCTTTTATTTTCCTATTTTATCATAAAATTCAACAGAATTCTTTTTATCTTTTCTTAGGTACAAAAGATAACAAATATAAATATAAATATGTTAAGCTCAGGATGTGACATATGAAATAATAAAAATAACGTATAAAAATATACTATAAAATTTAATACCAATAATAAATAAATGTTGAAGATGCACGATGATAAAATATTAAAAAGTGAGTCAATATAATTTTTGAATTTTGATTTTCAATTCCATAACAAAATCATTTGTTTTATTTTAGGTTGTTTTTAAGATTTTTTAGGAAATATATATATATATATATATATATATATAATTAAAAATATTATCATCATAACAATTAAGCCATATTTACTAAGAACAAATTTCACATAATTGCAACGCCAGCAAAAATACTTCGTCTCATATATCTTGCAAAATCCAAGAACATAAAATTCTAAGGAAATAAATATAATTGTAATATAAATAATATGTACTTAAAACTTAGTAGATTGCCATATTTAACATTAAAAAAAAAAAATTTAATATTATTGAGAAGAAACATCTACTACTTTGGGCAAATACATCTTAATTTATATTAATGTTGTAATGATATAAATTAATTTGAAATTGTAAAATTATATAATAATATAAATTTTTGTAAATTATGTAAATGGTGAATTTGCAAACAAAAACCGAATAAATTCATATTTAAGAAAAAAAACTTATAAATCTCTATAAGTTATATAAACAACTGTGAAGAATTTCTTACATTGCAAAGTATTTATGCTGACGTGTACACGTTCTCTTTTATGTTCCACAACAAAACACAGAAATTTGAATTTCAAAAACAAAATAATCGATTGAAAAAACAATAATGGTAGGAGAAAAAGCATTAATGGAATGAAATTGTAATTCCGTCTATAAATAATGATAGATTAGAAGAAAACTATAAACATCACATATG
The DNA here is from genome assembly GCF_003426905.1 of Ctenocephalides felis. Taxonomy (NCBI): domain Eukaryota; kingdom Metazoa; phylum Arthropoda; class Insecta; order Siphonaptera; family Pulicidae; genus Ctenocephalides; species Ctenocephalides felis. The sequence goes on from NW_020537324.1 coordinate 68,282,193, forward strand.
TTCCTCATATAGTGATATTTATTGTTAATTGTCTGAAGATTTTTTATAAACGTTCACTTAATAACAATCTGCGGTTAAGGCAAATTCCTAATACCTCTCGTTTTATATAAATAAATATATTTTTTAAAATTTCATTTTTTTTTTAAATTCTGTAATTATTTAAAAAAATCTTTTAGAGATTTCTGGACATTTTTGCATACTTCAGAAAAAGCGGATAAGTCTTTATGTGGATGAGTGCTTGTGTGTGTGTATGTATGTATGTATGGATACAGTTTTTGGTCCACATTTTCGGGCGATTTGAATTGTTCAAAAAACATTCGATTCCTATCGATAGAGAGATGTGCTGATTAGTTTTTGGCGAAGCCAGCTCCAGCCGTTACGGAGATACGGAGCAAAGAGTGCAGAAAATAGAAATCGAGTTTTTAAGAAAACGGAGCATCAAATTTGAATGATCCAAAAAGTGATCAATTTGTAGTGATGGAGATAAGTGGTGATTAGTTTTTGGCAAAGGCAGGTCCAGTGCTTTCAGAGATACAGAGCTAAATGTGCAAAAAATTGCAATTTTTGAGAGAACTAAGCATCAAATTTGAATAATCCAAGAAACTTTTTTCTTGTGTTGACGAAACAATTAACATAATAACAATAACATAATAATTGTTTTTGAGGAAAAGAGATTTTTTTTATTTTATTTTTTTTTTTAAATTTCCAACAAAAAAATTTTTTTGTTGGAATTTTGCTTCAGTACGGGAAGTTCCAGCAATTTGCCTCAAGGCACGATGTCATGCACCACTAGCTATTTCTTTTATACAACTGCACTACGTAATTTAATTTAATTTATCAAAATTGAAAAAAAAAAACACTATACTCGGTAATCTTAATGAATATCTATCATTTACTTAAATTCTCCAAATTACTGAATGTTTTTTTATAATTTTGTGAATAATTTATAATTATTTTTAATTTTCTCATATAACTACACTAATTAATTTAATTTTGAAAAGGCTACTGAGTAATCTTACAAAATTTTAATTCGACAATTAACTGATATCTTCAAAGTTACTGAATATTTGTTTTTGAAGACATACTAAAATTTATTGAAAAAATAGTAATAATAACAATGATAATTTTAAACTCGACAAAAATTTCTCTTAAACTCTATATAAGATAAAAAATCAACATAGAGCTTGAAATATTTGCTATACGTTTTTTATAAAAAATGTAAGTTCTAATTTAATGTTTAAAATAATTTACGGTTATGGTATGGTTAACTTTTAATTTTATGCGTAAAAAATCATGTACATTAATACAGAACCTTCTATTATGAAAAAATTAAGATTTTAGTTTAAATTCTTCGTCTAAAAGTTCGAAAGCTTTATTGGAGGAATTTGTTTTACAAGTTTCATATGAATCTTATAAGAATGAGTCGTATAAGAATCTTATAAAGTAAGTAAAAGTAAAAGGCAGTAAAATCCTGATAAGACGATAATGCTTAATACGATTTCTCCCACAATAAAATACAGAATTCATGTCATTATCTCGCATTATACGATTTTTTTGCATATTGCAGTTTTGTACCTTTTAATTAAACAATAACTAAAATTTTTCGCACTTTTGGACCTATCTATTTATATTACTGAAATCAATTTCTAGTGATTAATTTTTGTAGAAGTACTATATAAATGTATAAACTAAAACTAACCAGTTTAAATCAATAAACCTCAAACTAATTTTAAATACAAAAACTAACTCTAAAAGTAGTTCATGTTTAAAAATTAATGGAATTTCAACAAGTTAAAACAAATTATGACTTCAACTTTTCTGGCAGTGAGTCAAATTAATCAAATTAACGTTAAGTACATAATTCTGAACTAAAGAATTAAAAACTTCTGAACTAAATTGAATGAATTTAGTAAGTAACAAATATATAAAAAAATATAAATAAATACTTGATAACAATAATTGCTACAATTGCTACAACCATAGAAAATAAAATTGGTTCATTGTTTTACTTATTTTTTACTCACAGAATGTAATAGACTCTTGTAGAAAACTTGGCAATAAATGTCTTGTGTTTACTGATTACATATTTTAATGATAAGAAAATAATATTTGTTTTAGCAATATATAGAAAATTTAATTATCAAACATGTAACATATTATTATTATTATCATTTCTTCGTATATGTAAGCACTATTTTATTCTTGTTAAATCGTAGCAGAATAGCTTACAGAATAATATGTAATTTTGATTGCTGTTTATTATTAATAAAAAAAATAAGGTAAGTCATTTTTAATTCCAATGTGAATCCATTAATATTTATGAAAAACCTTTTATATTTATGTATATCATTTATAATAAAAATAGATAGTGGAAAGGCACTTTCTAAACGATAAAAGTAAATTATTTTCGTTGTATCCTTAAGATGAAGAGCTTCATTCATAAACTGAATAGAAAATAAACATTCTATTTAAAGCACAAGATATATATAATTTTATGTTTCATAGAATATAAGACTCGGCTAAAGTGTTAATGTTAACACAATAATTTATAATTATTCAATATCAAAATAATATATAAAGTAGTGGTGCATGGCATCGTGCCTTAAAACAAATTGCTGGAACTTCCCGTACCGCATTAAAAATCTTGGTACGGAACACAAAAAATTACACAAAATGTGTACATATTATTAAAATCTCTATAAAATATCTGATAATTTTGATGTATAATAAACATTTTTGACCCGCAAAACGACCATTTTTTTAAATTATTTTTATTGAAAGTCGCTAAAGTCGTCATAAGCGCTGGACCTGCCTTCCCAAAATTACTAGTTATTCATCTTGTCAATACAAGTAAAATGTTTTTTTGAATTATTAAAATCGGACGCTCCGTTCTCTTAAAAACCCGTTCAGCCTTTTGTGGCTCTTTTTGTCCCGTATCTTCGGAACGGCTAGACCTGCCTTTGCCAAAAACTAATCAGCACGTCTCCTAATCAATACGAATCGAATGTTTTTTGAATTATTCAAATCGGTTGATCGGTGTTTCGGAAATCGTCGATGAAAAATTGTATCAGCACGCACACACACACACATACATCCATTTTTCTAAGGTATGCCAAAATGTTCAGAAACCTTTGAAACGTAAAGATGTATAAAAAAATTAATTTTTGATTTTTTTCCATTTCTATAATACCCTACGGAAAGTTAAATGTAAAAATAATAATATAAAAATTATGTTTTACAAAATTAAAATGATGTCACTTAAATCAAAATAGAGCTTTAATATAGATCAATCATGTTTTGCTTAATAGCGAAATTGATATAAAGTGTATATATTAAACTAGGCGTAAGTGGCATTTTGCTTAAAGGCAATACCTTTTCAAATTGAGACAATAAAAATTTTAACAGTTCATTTCGAAAACAAAATCTATTATCCCAATCTTTTTACTAATATTTGTATTTTAACTTCTTTTACTAGACCTATAACGTTTTAGGCTGTTCGTTTAGTTTAGGCAAAAGAACTACGAAGTGATAGTCAAATTTTAAACAATTAATTACGAAGGATGTTTATAAAAAATTAATCAGCACAATTCCAACTAATATCTTTCGAACATTTCTTGAATTTTCAAGATTGTTTCAGAACAATTGACAAAAACATTGAATTTTCTGGCGGAAACCAACTTCTCCGTCGGGAAGTCAATAATAAGCATTTAAAATAAACAATTTAATCATACTTCGCTCGCTTCGTTTTATAAATAAAAAAGTGATATATAGCTAATTGTAAGATAACACATTTCATATTGTGGAAAAATAATTATGCGGTTTTATCATGAATAAATTATGCATGGAAGATAGATAGATAGACTAAATAGTTTTTTTTACAAATTACAGATTAACATGGACGACATTTTGATATTCTGAATGCTCGTAAAAGCGTAACATTTGGAAAAGTTTATTAATTTAGGTAAGAATATTTTTTATTCTTGATCAGGGAAGTATATGATGATATGTCCAATCCCGTCTATTTACCAGTTTACTGTGATTGACGAATATACTCGTCATGTAGAAGTAGCAGAATTTTGAGTATTGACGAGTAATTCGTCATGCGTAGAAAACAGTGGCCAATCCCCATTTAAAAATTTTGAAAACAAGTATATTCTGAAATGTAAAGATGTATAGAATATTTTGAGGCTATGACTGCAAAAAATAAGTAGTTCAACTAATATTTTACCTTAAGGCAAATTGTTTTTTTTAATTATCATAAGAATAAAGAAAATTGAGTAAACAATATTTTACAATTTATTTATTTACTACTGAGCTTAATATGTGACAATGCATGAGATGTAAATTTCCATCATATTGTTTTTTACATAATACATATATTTATTTACTTTAATTTTTTTAATTTTTTTTTCTTTAATCTAAAGCATTAATTACATCACCCTGAATTATTTGAAAAAAAAAATTGAAAAAAATATGCAATGAAGGGTTAAAATCCCGAAATCCCGAAATGTGAAAATAATTTATGTACTTATACATAATCAATAAGATTATGCTACTTGAATAACATTTTCTACTGTCTATTATGAAAATAGTTTTTGCTGTTCATCTAAAAACTATTCTTACTTTCGCACATTTACATGTATAATATTTCATTGAGTTTAATCCAATTTTAGTACATTATGTATGTACTATATGCTTATTCCAACAAAGATGTATAATGTAAAAATAATATTTTGCAATTTTGTAAAATAAACCAATATTTATTTAGAACCGAGGTAAAATGTTGTTTTTGAGGTAAAATGCCACTTACAACTATTTATTTTAGAACTGCATAGCTTCAAAATTCTAAATATCTTGAAATTTGAGAATGTTTTTTCATTTAAAAAAATTGCAATCTAAATGGCAAATGGTTACTCTGTTTTATACGTTTGACTAATATACACAAAATTCTATCACGTCTCTATGCCGAATATATTCGTCAATCACAGTTAACTGGTTCTAACAAAACATGAATCACTAAATAATAAATCTGTTCAATGCGATAATAATTTGGATAATATTTCTCAATGTGAAAATTTACTCATAGAATAAATTCATTGTAAGGTATTAAATAGGTTTTAGGTTTTAATACTTGTGTGCATTGACAAGAATTTCGATTAAAATCATAAATATGATCACAAACTCTACGTTTTACATATTTTCTTTTTTTTTGTTGCTATTTTCCATTTTCTTAAAATTATAAATCGTAATCAATGGATTTGACAAAATTTGATTTGATTTCAAATAAGAATCCAATTAGGTTAACAAACGATCTAAATCTAGACAAAAAATCATCAAACCCTAAAAATAAATATATGTACGCAATTTTATACTTAAATATAGATAGTGGTACCTCGACTTAAGAGCGTCCTGACATTCGAATGTTTCGAGATACGAGCTGCCAGAGGAGGGATTCGTTGCTTCGACATACAAAATTAGGAAAAATTAGAGTATTTTAGAAAAATGTTAATGGCAAAATAAAAAAATGATAAATTGCGTCAGTTGTAACAATGATTTTCCTACTATATTCCTACCATACCGACATTTTTTTAACTTATTTTTATTGAGAGTTCACAACCGCTGGACCTGCCTTCTCAAAAATTTAATCGGTTCATATTGTAAATACAAGTAAAATTTTTATTAAAATCGGACGTTCATTCTCTTAAAAACTGAATTACCGTTTTTGGCACTTTTTGCCCCCGTATCTTCGGTACGGCTAGACCTGCCTCCGCCAAAAACTAATCAGCACGTCTCATTATCAATACGAATTGAATGTTTTTTGAATTATTCAAATCGGTTGATCCATAGGGTCGAAATCGTGGATGAAAAATTGTATATAAACATACATACACACACACATACACATATACATCCATTTTTGCTAAGGTACGCCGAAATGTTAAGAAACCTTTGAAAAGTAAAGATATGCAAAAAAAATTCATTTTCGATTTTTTGCGATTACTATAACTTACCCTACGGGAAATTAATAATAAATGGTGAATTTATTTTTTATGTTCACAAACTTAACAAAAATCACAGTGCTGGAACGAATTAACAGCATCTCAATGATATTTATATGGAAAAAATTGCTTCGAGACACGAGCGATTCGACATACAAGCGTGGTTACGGAACGGTTTAAACTCGTACTTTACACTATCCTTAAGTACCAATGACGAAAAGAGCGTTTATCTCGCGCATAAAAGTGTTAAATATGTCTTAAATAACTATAATTCCAATAAATACACATTATAATAATATTAAAATCGTGAAGATATGAATGTGTCTCCTACCTGTTCGATGCTGGGCGACCCCTGATTGCTGATCCCCGTCTTTGGCAGTCGTTTCCTCTTGTTCGGCGACGTGCCAGGATTCCTAGTGTTCAGCAGATTCGACAGCAAATCGCCTAATTTATCTTCGTAATCCAAACACCAATATTTCAACGTCGATATTACAAACATGTCCCCCTTCGCTCTCACCTCTCGACAAAACAATAATTTCAAAAGATCCGCCGTCGGCTCTTCTTGCTTAAGACGAAGCAGAATGCTGGTCAGCGCCTCGGCGTGGGATTTGAAATCCAACTTAGGAAGAATTGGTAATAGATTCTCTAAAGGAACATCGTGGGCTGCTATCAGCTGCCACAGAGCATACTGTTCGAATGTTTCCCACATCAGACTTGCCAGAAGAAGCGGTTGCAATGTTTCGTTCTTGAACATAACCAATCGCCCTTGCAGAATATGGCAGACCAAGTCCTGCAACTGACCTGCATCCACCGTTTGCACAATCACATGTAAAATCGAATATTGTTTATAGTCACTGTTTTGAACTCCTATACACTCCGGTGTTAACCACAACAACAACTCTCCATTGTCTTCCTGACACAATCTTAAATCATTCAATAAACTCGTATCTAATTTTTTTTCTATTGTTAATGAGAAATCTTTATACACTGCCCCTTTTATGAGATTATTCTGTTTACTATTGCTAGACTGTTGATTTGCACTTAAACTTTTACTAAATTCATTTTGTCCATTTACTTTTAAAAAATATAACAATAAATAACCTATCTGAGGAATTGTGGAGTACATTTCAGCTAAAATACTGATAAGAATGCGCCTTTTTTTGTCTTCGTTTTGATATAGCTGATAAAATGTTCGGAACAGCACAAAAATAAAGGACCACTAATACTTTCATTTAAAGTATCTTCGTTCACTGATTCAGGGAAAATGTTTTTATGAATTGTGTCTTGCAAGCCGTACATAAACAATCACTTAAACTTTCTAATGTATCATCGTCTAACTTGTTTATCAAGAGAACTTCTTTTATGATTGCTTCAACGGAAGAACATTTTTCTTCTGGGGTTTTGTTTGTAAGAGCTGTTCTGATAATTGCGAAGTGATCCTTGGAGGCATCCAAGAGGATCCTCTTCCTCTTCTTCTTCTTCTTCTTCATCTTCACATCTTTTTCTTCTTCTTTTAATCGAACTTTAGATAAAGGAATATCATCATCATCAGTATCATAACCAGTGTGTATAATCATCGGAACTGGATCATCCTCTTCATCACTGAATACAGCCTCATCTTTGTGAATATATGATTGTTAGTATTATTAGTTTCTAAATTAACATCCTCAATTTTATTCACTGGAAAAGATTCAGGTGCACAAAACTCTTTAAATGTTTCTCTCACCATTGCTTTTAGTTCTCTGTCCATTTTTACATTATCAAATAATGGATACAAATTAGGTAAAACTCTTTTTTCAACTATTTGCCTTAAAGAATTTAAGACGCCCATCCGTACTTTGTCGTGTGTGAAGGATAAAAATTTGGAATTATTCGACATAGAAAATCAAGCAAAGCAGCTGTAACAGCTGGATGTGACCTCATTGAATTATGCATTACTAAAATTGCTGGTTCAATGTTCATTATATTGTCGTTTTCGGGACTAAAAAATAACCAATCATAAAATAGAGATAATTTTGAATTTGAACCAGCCACATTTGCAGTACATGTTGTTAAAAGCCACCCGATTACAAGCCCATCTGGGTATTATATCTGAACATAGTAATTCATTTGTTGGATGAATAACACTAACAATAAACCTTATAAAATCACTACGCAAAGACTGTGATTCTGGTAGCTAAATATTGTCTCTGAAACCAATCTTGGTATCTTTTATGGTTACCAAACCGAACTTGTGATGTCAAAAAAACTATTTCCTTTCCATATCAGGCGTGAGACGAGATTGTAAATATCTTCTAGATGTGCGAGTTTGTAACAATTGCAGAATACCAGTGAAAGTAGGGCATAAAGATTTTGGATTTTTAAGTATATCTTTCCATAATTGTTCAATCTCTGGTATTCGAGCTACATTTTGCAATAAACGACAAAATCTCTACCTAATTTTAAAATGTCAGAAAAAACGTTCCCTGATTAAATTGACTACAAATTTAACTTCTCTGTCTCTTAAA